>NW_017214273.1:0-14851 GCF_001704415.2 Capra hircus
TACCCGTCTCCACTCGAGAGGAAGCACGAGCGTCCCGCCCACATCCAGAGGAGCCCCGTTACTGCCTTCCTAGCTCGAGAGGTGGGATCCTTTCCCGGCAGGCTCGGGAAAGATTCCCGGCGTTCCCGTTGCATCTCAAGAGGAGGCGCTCTCCACCTGAAAGGCGAGAGGGACTCAAGAGTCGTGCCACCATTCCCAGATACCCCAGATGTCTCAGTCCATTCCACGGAAGCCTGTTTTCCCGGCATTGCATCAACTTTCAGGCCGAGGATCGACTGACACGACGGTGGCACATGGGACATCACTGTGGGAAAGCGACGTGGGAAAGCCTCGTGGAAAGCCTCGAGGGAAAGCCACTGATCCCTAGGATACACGGGAAGGGAAGCGTGACACTGCTGCTACAGCTCGGGAGGAAAGCGCACGTGCATGCCCCACTCGAGACAAGGACTGACTCCCCTGAGGAGACTCCAGAAATACCCCAAGATCCATGTCAGCACTGGAGAGGAATCCTCAGGTTCCGGCACCGACTCCACACAATGGTCTTAGGCATCGGCATCGACAGGAGAGGAATCCCGAGAGGCCCCCTAGCAACTCGCATGGGGACTGGCCGTTTCCTGAGGCCACCAGAGCGGGTCCCTGAGGTCCCCGTCGTAAGTCGAAAGCACCTGCCGCAACTCGAGAAAATCCAGGAGGTTCTACCCACCAGGCGAGATGAGGCCCATTTCCGCTGAGGTGTCTCGAGGCTAATCACACCTAACCTCTGGAACTTCCAGAGGGTCCTTCACACCCTTGCTGCAACTCAAGAAGATTCCCCGACATACCCGTCTCCACTCGAGAAGGAAGCACGAGAGTCCTGCCACATCCAGAGGAGCCCCGTTTCCTGCCTCCTAGCTCGAGAGGAGGGATCCTTTCCCTGCAGGTTCGGGAAAGAATTCCCGGCGTTCCCGTCGCATCTCAAGAGGAGGCGCTCTCCACAGGAAAGGCGAGAGGAACTCCAGGGTCGTGCCACCATTCCCAGAGTCCCCCAGATGTCTCAGTCCATTCCAGGGAAAACCTGTTTTCCCTGCACTGCCTCGACTTTCAAGCCGAGGATCGGACTCACACCACGGTGACACGTGGGACAGCCCTGTGGGAAAGCCTCGTGGGAAAGCCTCGTGGGAAAGCCTCGAGGGAAAGCCACAGATCCCTTGATCCCACGCCGAAGGGAAGCGTGACACTGCTGCTACAGCTCTGGAGGAAAGCGCAACTGCATGCCCCCACATCGAGACGAGGACTGACTCCCCTGGGGAGACTCCAGAAGTAGCCCAAGATCCATGTCAGCACTGGAGAGGAATCCTCAGGTTCACGGCACCGACTCCACACAAGGTCTTAGGCCCGGCATCGATGGGAGAGGAATCCCGAGAGGCCCCGAGCAAACTGCGCATGGGGACTGGCCTTATCCTGAGGCCACCAGAGCGGGTCCCTGTGATCCCCATCGTAAGTCGAGAGCACCTGCCAGCAACTCGAGAAAATCCAGGAGGTTCTCCCCTCCAGGCGACGATGAGGCCCATTTCCGCTAGAGGCGTCTCGAGGCTGAATCACAACCTAAACTCTGGAACTTCCAAAGGGTCCTTCACACCCTTGACTGCAACTCAAGAAGTTTCCCCGAACATACCCGTCTCCACTCGAGAGGAAGCACGAGAGTCCCGCCCACATCCAGAGGAGCCCCGTTTCCACCTTCTAGCTCGAGGAGGTGATCCTTTCCCTGCGTGGTCGGGAAAGAATTCCGCAGCATTCCCGTCAAATCTCAAGAGGTGGCGCTCTCCACAGGAAAGGCGAGAGGAACTCCAGGGTCGTGCCACCATTCCCAGAGTCCCCCAGATGTCTCAGTCCATTCCAGGGAAACCTGTATTTCCCTGCACTGCCTCGACTTTCAAGTCGAGGATCGACTCACACCACAGTGGCACGTGGTACAGCCCTGTGGGAAAGCCTCGTGGGAAAGCCTCAAGGGAAAGCCACAGATCCCTTGATCCATGCGAAGGGAAGCGGGACACTGCTGCTACAGCTCGGGAGGAAAGCGCACGTGCATGGCCCCACTCGAGACGAGTAGTGACACCCCTGGGGGGACTCCAGAAGTACCCCATATCCATGTCAGAAGTGGAGAGGAATCCTCAGGTTCCGGCACCGACTCCAAACAAGGTCTTAGACCCCGGCATCGTCGGGAGAGGAATCCCGAGAGGCCCCAGAGCAACGCATATGGGGACTGGCCTTTCCTGAGGCCACCAGAGCGGGTCCCTGTGGTCTCCATCGTAAGTCGAGAGCACCTGCCGCAACTCCAGAAAATCCAGGAGGTTCTCCCTCCAGGCGAGATGAGGCCCATTTACGCTGAGGCAACTAGGAGGTAATCACACTTAAACTCCGGAACTTCCAAAGGGTCCTTCACACCCTTGCTGCAAATCAAGAAGTTCCCCGACATACCCGTCTCCACTCTAGAGGAATCGGAGAGTCCCGTCCATATCCAGAGTGGCCCCGTTTCCGCCTGCTAGCTCGAGAGGAGGGATCCTTTCCCTGTGTGGTCGAGAAAGAATTCCTAGCGTTCCCGTCGCATCTCAAGAGGAGGCGCTCTCCACAGGAAAGGCGAGAAGAACTCCAGGATCAGGCCCCATTCCCAGAGTCCCCCAGATGCCTCAGTCCATTCCAGGGAAACCTGTTTTCCCAGCACTGCCTCGACTGTCAAGCCGAGGATCGACTCACTACCACGGTGGCACGTGGGACAGCCCTGTGGGAAAGCCTCGTGGGAAAGCCTCGTGGGAAAGCCTCCAGGGAAAGCCTCTGATCCCTAGATCCACGCGAAGGGAAGCGTGACACTGCTGCTACAGCTCTGGAGGAAAGCGCACGTGCATGCCCCCACTCGAGACGAGGACTGATTCCCCTGGGGAGACTCCAGAAGTACGCCAATATCCATGTCTGCACTGGAGAGGAATCCTCAGGTTCTGGCACCGACTCCACACAAGGTCTTAGGCCCTGGCATCGATGGGAGAGGAATCCCGAGAGGCCCCTGAGCAACTCGCATGGGGACTGGCCTTTCCTGAGGAAACCAGTGCGGGCCCCTGAGGTCCCCATCGTAAGTCGAGAGCACCTGCCGCAACTCGAGAAAATCCAGGAGGTTCTCCCCTCCAGGCGAGATGAGGCCCATTTCCCCTGAGGCGTCTCGAGGCTATTCACACCTAACCTCTGGAACTTTCAAAGGGTCCTTCACACCCTTGCTGCAACTCAAGAAGTTCCCCGACATACCCGTCTACACTCGAGAGGAAGCACGAGAGTCCCGCCCACATCCAGAGGAGCCCCGTTACCGCCTCCTAGCTCGAGAGGAGGGATCCTTTCCCTGCAGGGTCGGGAAAGAATTCCTGGCGTTCCCGTGGCATCTCAAGAGGAGGCGCCCTCCACATGAAAGGCGATAGGGAATCAAGGGTCATGCCACCATTCCCAGTGTCCCCCAGATGTCTCAGTCCATTCCAGGGAAACCTGTTTTCCCTGCACTGCCTAGACGTTCAAGCCGAGGATCGACTCACACCACGGTGGAACGTGGGACAGCCCTGTGGGAAAGCCTCGTGGGAAAGCCTCGTGGGAAAGCCTCGAGGGAAAGCCTCGAGGGAAAGCCACAGATCCCTTGATCTATGCGAAGCGAAGCATGACAGAGCTGCTATAGCTCGTGAGGAAAGCGCACATGCATGCCCCCTCTCGAGACGAGGACTGACTCCCCTGGGGAGACTCCAGAAGTACCCCAAGATCCATGTCAGCACTGGAGAGGAATCCTCAGGTTCAGGCACCGACTCCACACAAGGTCTTAGGCCCAGGCTTCGACTGGAGAGAAATCCCGAGAGGCCCCCGAGCAACTCGCATGGGGACTGGCCTTTCCTGAGGCCACCAGAGCGGGTCCCTGAGGTCCCCATCGTAAGTGGAGAGCACCTGCCGCAACTCGAGAAAATCCAGGAGGTTCTCCCCTCCAGGCGAGATGAGGCCCATTTCTGCTGAGGCGTCTGGAGGCTAATCACACCTAACCTCTGGAACTTCCAAAGGGTCCTTCGCACCATATCTGCAACTCAAGAAGTTCGCCAACATACCCGTCTCCACTCGAGAGAAAGCACGAGAGTCCCGTCCACATACAGAGGAGACCCGTTTCCGCCTCATAGCTCAAGAGGAGGGATCCTTTCCCTCTGTGGTCGGGAAAGAATTCCCGGCGTTCCAGTCGCATCTCAAGAGGAGGCGCTCTCCACAGGAAAGGCGAGAGGATCTCCAGGGTGGTGCCACCATTCCCAGAGTCCCCCAGATGTCTCATCCATTCCAGGGAAACCTGTTTTGCATGCACTGCCTCGACTTTCAATCCGAGTATCGACTCACACCACGGTGGCACGTGGGAAAGCCCTGTGGGAAAGTTTCGTGGGAAAGCCTCGAGGGAAAGCCTCGAGGGAAAGCCACAGATCCCTTGATCTACGCGAAGTCTAGAGTGACACTGCTGCTACAGCTCGGGAGGAAAGCGCACGTCCATTCCCCCACTCGGGACGAGGACACACTCCCCTGGGGAGACTCCAGAAGTACCCCAAGATCCATGTCAGCACTGGAGAGGAATCCTCAGATTCCGGCACCGACTCCGCACAAGGTCTTAGGCCCCGGAATCGACGGGAGAGAAATCCCGAAAGGCTCCCGGGCAACTCGCATGAGGACTGGCCTTTCCTGAGGCCTCCAGAGGGGTTCCTGTGGTCCCCGTCGTAACTGGAGAGCACCTGCCGCAAGTCGACAAAATCCAGGCAGGTTGTCCCCTCCAGGTGAGATGAGGCCCAGTTCCGCTGAGGCGACTCGAAGCAAATCACACCTAACCTCTGGAACTTCCAAAGGGTCCTTCACAGCCTTGCTGCAACTCAAGAAGTTCCCCGACATACCCGTCTCCACTCAAGGGAAGCACGAGAGTCCCGCCCACATCCAGAGGAGCCCCGTTTCCGCCTCCAAGCTCGAGAGGAGGGATCCTTTCCCTGTGTGGTCGGGAAAGAATTCCTAGCGTTCCCGTCGCATCTCAAGAGGAGGCGCTCTCCAGAGGAAGGCGAGAGGAACTCCAGAATCAGGCCCCATTCCCAGAGTCCCCCAGAATTCTCAGTTTATTCCAGGGAAACCTGTTTTCCCTGCACTGCTTCAACTTTCAAGCCGAGGATCAACTCACACCACGGTGGCACGTGGGACAGCCCTTTGGGGAAGACTCGTGGGAAAGCCTTGTGGGAAAGCCTTGAGGGAAAGCCACAGATCCCTTGATCCACGCGAAGGGAAGCTTGACACTGCTAATACAGCTCGGGAGGAAAGCGCACGTGCATCGCCCCACTCGAGACGAGGACTGACTCCACTGGGGAGACTCCAGAAGTACCCCAAGATCCATGTCAGCACTGGAGAAGAATCCTCAGGTTCTGGCACCGACTCAACACAATGTCCTAGGCCCCGGCATCGACGGGAGAGGAATCCCGAGAGGCCCCCGAGCAACTCGCATGGGATTGGCCTTTCCTGAGGCCACCAGAGCGGGCCCCTGAGGTCCCCATCGTAAGATGAGAGCACCTGCCGCAACTCGAGAAAATCCAGGAGGTTCTCCCCTCCAGGCGAGATGAGGCCCATTTCTGCTGAGGCAAATAGGGGGTAATCACACCTAAACTCTGAAACTTCCAAAGGGTCCTTCACACCCTTGCTGCAACTCATGAAGATCCCCAACATACCCGTCTCCACTCGAGAGGAAGCACGAGAGTCCCGCCCACATTCAGAGGAGCCCCGTTTCCGCCTCCTAGCTCGAGAGGAGGGATCCTTTCCCTCAGTGATCGGGAAAGAGTTCCCAGTGTTCCCAGCACATCTCAAGAGGAGGCGATCTCCACAGGAAAGGCGAGAGGAACTCCAGGGTCGTGCCACCATTCCCAGAGTCCCCCAAATGTCTCAGTCCATTCCAGGGAAACCTGTTTTCCCTGACTGCCTCGACTTTCAAGCCGAGGATCGTCACACACGACGGTGGAACGTGGGACAGCCCTGTGGGAAAGCCTCGTGGGAAAGTCTCATGTGAAAGCCTCGAGGGAAAGCCACAGATCCCTTAATCCACGCGAAGGGGAGCGTGACACTGCTGCTACAGCTAGGGAGGAAAGCGCACGTGCATGCCCCCACTCGAGACGAGGACTGACTCCCCTGGGGAGACTCCAGAAGTACCCCAAGATCCATGTCAGCACTGGAGAGGAATCCTCAGGTTCCGGCACCGACTGCCAAACAAGGTCTTAGGCCCGGGCATCGACGGGAGAGGAATCCCGAGATGCCGCCGAGCAACTCGCATGGGGACTGGCCTTTCCTGAGGCCACCAGAGAGGGTCCCTGAGGTCCCCATCGTAAGTCGAGAGCACCTGCCGCAACTCGAGAATATCCAGGAGGTTCTCCCTTCCAGGCGAGATGAGGCCCATTTCCGCTGAGGCGTCTCGAGGCTATTCACACCCTAAACTCTGGAATTTCCAAAGGGTCCTTCACACTCCTTGCTGCAACTCAAGAAGTTCCCCGACATACCCGTCTCCACTCGAGAGGAAGCACGAGAGTTCCACCCACATCCAGAGGAGCCCCGTTTCCCCCTCCGAGCTCAAGAGGAGGGATTCTTTCCCTGCGTGGTTGGGAAAGAATTCCCGGCGTTCCCGTCGCATCTCAAGAGGAGGCGCTCTCCACAGGAAAGGCGAGAGGAACTCTAGGGTCGTGCCACATTCCCAGAGTCTCCCGGATGTCTCCGTCCATTCCAGGGAAACCTGTTTTCCCTGCACTGCCTCGACTTTCAAGGCGAGGATCGACTCACACCACGGTGGCACCTGGGACAGCCCTGTGGTAAAGCCTCGAGGAAAGCCACAGATCCCTTGATCCACGCGAAGGGAAGCGCGACACTGCTGCTACAGCTCGGAAGGAAAGCGCACGTGCATGCCCCCACTCGAGACGTGGCCTAACTCCCTTGGGGGGACTCCAGAAATACCCCCAAGATCCATGTCAGCACTGGAGAGGAATCCTCAGGTTCCCTCACTGATTCCACACAAGGTCTTAGGCCCCAGTATCGACGGGAGAGGAATCCCGAGTGGCCCCCGAATAACTCGCATGGGGACTGGCCTTTCCTGAGGCCAACCAGAGCGGATCCCTGAGGTCCCCTTCGTAAGACGAGAGCTCCTGCCGCAACTCGAAAAAATCCAGGAGGTTCTCCCCTGCAGGCGAGATGAGGCCCATTTCCGCTGAGGCGTCTAGAGGCTAATCAACCTGGACTGTGGAACTTCCAAAGGGTCCTTCACACCCTTGCTGCAACTCAAGAAGTTGCCCGACGTACCCGTCTTCACTCGAGAGGGAGCACGAGAGTCCCGCCCACATCCAGAGGAGCCCCGTTTCCGTCTCCTTGCTCGAGAGGAGGGATCCTTTCCCTGCGTGGTCGGGAAAGAATTCCCGGCGTTCCCGTCGCATCTCAAGAGGAGGCGCTCTCCACAGGAAAGGCGAGAGGAACTCCAGGGTCGTGCCACCGTTCCCTGAGTACCCCAGATGTCTCAGTCCATTCCAGGGAAACCTGTTTTCCCTGCACTGCTTCGACTTTCAAGGCGAGGATCAACTCACACCACGGTGGCACGTGGGACAGCCCTGTGGGGAAGCCTCGTGGGAAAGCCTTGTGGGAAAGCCTCGAGGGAAAGCTACAGATCCCTTGATCCACGCGAAGGGAAGCTTGACACTGCTACTACAGCTCGGGAGCAAAGCGCACGTGCATCGACCCACTCGAGACGAGGACTGACTCCACTGGGGAGACTCCAGAAGTACCCCAAGATCCATGTCAGCACTGGAGAAGAATCCTCAGGTTCTGGCACCGACTCAACACAATGTCCTAGGCCCCGGCATCGACGGGAGAGGAATCCCGAGAGGCCCCCGAGCAACTCGCATGGGGACTGGCCTTTCCTGAGGCCACCAGAGCGGGCCCCTGAGGTCCCCATCGTAAGATGAGAGCACCTGCCGCAACTCGAGAAAATCCAGGAGGTTCTCCCCTCCAGGCGAGATGAGGCCCATTTCTGCTGAGGCAAATAGGGGGTAATCACACTAAACTCTGAAACTTCCAAAGGGTCCTTCACACCCTTGCTGCAACTCAAGAAGTTCCCCGACATACCCCTCTCCACTCAAGAGGAACACGAGAGTCCCGCGCACTTCCAGAGTGGCCCCGTTTCCGCCTGCTAGCTCGAGAGGAGGGATCCTTTCCCTGTGTGGTCGGGAAAGAATTCCTAGCGTTCCCGTCGCATCTCAAGAGGAGGCGCTCTCCAGAGGAAGGCGAGAGGAACTCCAGGATCAGGCCCCATTCCCAGAGTCCCCCAGAATTCTCAGTTTATTCCAGGGAAACCTGTTTTCCCTGCACTGCTTCGACTTTCAAGCCGAGGATCAACTCACACCACGGTGGCACGTGGGACAGCCCTTTGGGGAAGACTCGTGGGAAAGCCTTGTGGGAAAGCCTTGAGGGAAAGCCACAGATCCCTTGATCCACGCGAAGGGAAGCTTGACACTGCTAATACAGCTCGGGAGGAAAGCGCACGTGCATGCCCCCACTCGAGACGAAGACTGACTCCACTGGGGAGACTCCAGAAGTACCCCAAGATCCATGTCAGCCCTGGAGAGGAATCCTCAGGTTCCGGCACCGACTCCACACAAGGTCTTAGGCCCTGGCATCAGGGGAGAGGAATCCCGAGAGGCCCCCGAGCAACTCGTATGTGGACCTGCCTTTCCTGATGCCACCAGAGCGGGTTCCTGATGTCCCCGTCGTAAGTTAAGAGCACCTGCCGCAACTCGAGAAAATCCAGGAGGTTCTCCCTTCCAGGCGAGATGAGGCCCATTTCCGCTGAGGAGTCTCGAGGCTAATCACACCCAACCTCTGGAACTTCCAAAGGGTCCTTCACACACTTGCTAAAACTAAAGAAGTTCGCAGACATAACCGTCTCCACTCGAAAGGAAGCACGAGAGTCCCGCCCACATCTAGAGGAACCCCATTTCCGCCACCTAGCTCGAGAGGAGGGATCCTTTCCCTGCATGGTTGGGAAAGAATTCCCGGTGTTCCCGTCACATCTCAAGAGGAGGCGGTCTCCACAGGAAAGGCGAGAGGAACTCCAGGGTCGTGCCACCATTCCCAGAGTCCCCCAGATGTCTCAGTCCATTCCAGGGAAACCTGTTTCCCTACACTGCCTCGACTTTTAGGACGAGGATCCACTCACACCACGGTGGCACGTGGGACAGCTCTTTGGGAAAGCCTCGAGGGAAAGCCACAGATCCCTTGATCCACGCGAAGGGAATCCATGACAATGCTGCTGCAGCTCGGGAGGAAAGCGCACGTGCATGCCCCCACTCGAGACAAGGACTGACTCCCCTGGGGTGACTCCAGAAGTACTCCAAGATCCATGTCAGCACTGGAGAGGAATCCTCACTGTTACGGCACCAACTCCACAAAGGTCTTAGGCCCCGGCATCGTCGGGAGAGGAATCCCGTGAGTCTCCCTGAGCAACTCCCATGGGGACTGGCCTTTCCTGAGGCCACCAGAGCTGGGTCCCTGAGGTCCCCGTCGTAGGTCGAGAGCACCTGCAGCAACTTGAGAAAATCTAGGAGGTTCTCCCTTCCAGGCGAGATGAGGACCATTTCCGCTGAGGTGTCTCAATGTTAATCACACCTAACCTCTGGAACTTCCAAAGGGTCCTTCACACCCTTGCTGCAACTCATGAAGATCCCCAACATACCCGTCTCCACTCGAGAGGAAGCACGAGAGTCCCGCCCACATTCAGAGGAGCCCCGTTTCCGCCTCCTAGCTCGAGAGGAGGGATCCTTTCCCTCAGTGATCGGGAAAGAGTTCCCAGTGTTCCCAGCACATCTCAAGAGGAGGCGATCTCCACAGGAAAGGCAGAGAGGAACTCCAGGGTCGTGCCACCATTCCCAGAGTCCCCCAGATGTCTCAGTCCATTCCAGGGAAACCTGTTTTCCCTGACTGCCTCGACTTTCAAGCCGAGGATCGTCACACACGACGGTGGAACGTGGGACAGCCCTGTGGGAAAGCCTCGTGGGAAAGTCTCATGTGAAAGCCTCGAGGGAAAGCCACAGATCCCTTAATCCACGCGAAGGGGAGCGTGACACTGCTGCTACAGCTAGGGAGGAAAGCGCACGTGCATGCCCCCACTCGAGACGAGGACTGACTCCCCTGGGGAGACTCCAGAAGTACCCCAAGATCCATGTCAGCACTGGAGAGGAATGCCTCAGGTTCCGGCACCGACTGCAAACAAGGTCTTAGGCCCGGGCATCGACGGGAGAGGAATCCCGAGATGCCGCCGAGCAACTCGCATGGGGACTGGCCTTTCCTGAGGCCACCAGAGAGGGTCCCTGAGGTCCCCATCGTAAGTCGAGAGCACCTGCCGCAACTCGAGAAAATCCAGGAGGTTCTCCCTTCCAGGCGAGATGAGGCCAAATTTCCGCTGAGGCGTCTCGAGGATAATCACACCTAACCTATGGAACTTCCAAAGGGTCCTTCACACCCTTGCTGCAATTCAAGAAGTTCCCCGACATACCCTGCTCCACTCGAGAGGAAGCACGAGAGTCCCGCCACATCCAGAGGAGCCTCGTTTCCGCCTCATGGCTCGAGAGGAGAGATCCTTTCCCTGCGTGGTCGGGAAAGAATTCCCGGCATTCCCCTCGCATCTCAAGAGGAGGCGCTCTCCACAGGAAAGGCGAGAGGAACCCCAGGGTCGTGCCACCATTCCCAGAGTCCCCCAGATATCTCAGTCCATTCCAGGGAAACCTGTTTTCCCTGCACTGCCTCGACGTTCAAGACGAGGATCGACTCACACGACGGTGACACGTGGGTAGCCCTGTGGGAAAGCCTCGTGGGAAAGCCTCGAGAGAAAGCCTCGTGGGAAAGCCTCGTGGGGAAATCTCGAGGGAAAGCCACAGATCCCTTAATCCACGCGAAGGGAAGCGTGACACTGCTGCTACAGCTCTGAAGGAAAGCGCACCTGCATGCCCCCACACGAGACGAGGACTGACTCCCCTGGGGAGACTCCAGAAGTAACCCAAGATCCATGTCAGCACTGGAGAGGAATCCTCAGGTTCAGGCACCGACTCCACACAAAGTCTTAGGTCCTGGCATCGATGGGAGAGGAATCCCGAGAGGCCCCCGTGCAACGCGAATGTGGACTGGCCTTTCCTGAGGCCACCAGAGCGGGTCCCTGAGATACCCGTCGTATGTCGAGAGCACCTGCCAGCAACTCGAGAAAATCCAGGAGGTTCTCCCCTCCAGGCGAGGTCAGGCTCCTTTCTGCTGAGGCGTTTCGAGGCTAATCACACCTACCCTCTGGAACTTCCAAAGGGTCCTTCACACCTTTCCTGCAACTCAAGAAGTTCCCGATATACCTGTCTCCACTCGAGAGGAATCACGAGCGTCCCGCCCACATCCAGAGGAGCCCCGTTGCCGCCTCCTAGCTCGAGAGGTGGGATCCTTTCCCTGCAGGGTCGGAGAAAGAATTCCCGGCGTTCCCATTGCATCTCAAGAGGAGGCGCTCTCCACCTGAAAGGCGAGAGGGACTCAAGGGTCGTGCCACCATTCCCAGAGTCCCGCAGATAGTCTCAGTCCATTCCAGGGAAACCTGTTTTCCCTGCACTGCCTCGACTTTCAAGCCGAGGATCGAATCACACCACGGTGGCACGTGGGACAGCCCTGTGGGAAAGCCTCTTGGGAAAGACTCCTGGGAAAGCCTCGAGGGAAAGCCACAGATTCCTTGATCCACGGGAAGGGAAGTGTGACACTGCTGATACAGCTCGGAGGAAAGCACACGTGCATGCCCCCACTCAAGACGAGGACTGACTCCCCTGGGGCTATTCCAGAAGTACCCCAAGATCCATGTCAGCACTGGAGAGAAATCCTCAGGTTCCGGCACCGACACCGCAGAAGGTCTTAGGCCTGGGAATCGATGGGAGAGGAATCCCGAAAGGCCCCCGAGCAACTAGCATGGGGATTGGACTTTCCTGAGGCCACCAGAGCTGGTCCCTGAGGAGCCCGTCGTAAGTCGAGAGCGCCTGCCGCAACTCGAGAAAATCCAGGAGGTTCTCCCTTCCCGGCGAGATGAGGCCCATTTCTGCTGAGACGTCTCGAGGCTAATCACACCTAACCTCTGGAACTTCCAAAGGGTCCTTCACACACTTGCTAAAACTAAAGAATTTCGCCGACATACCCGTCTCCACTCGAGAGGAAGCACGAGAGTCCCGCCCATATCTAGAGGAACCCCGTTTCCGCCTCCTAGCTCGAGAGGAGGGATCCTTTACCTGCATGTTTGGGAAATAATTCCCGGCGTTCCCGTCGCATCTCAAGAGGAGGCACTCTCCACAGGAAAGGGGAGCGGAACTCCAGGATCGTGCCACCATTCCCAGAGTCCCCCAGATGTCTCAGTTCATTCCAGGGAAACCTGTTTCCCTACACTGCCTCGACTTTCAGGACGAGGATCCACTCACACCACGGTGGCACGTGGGACAGCCCTGTGGGAAAGCCTCTTGTGAAAGCCTCGTGGGAAAGCCTCGAGGGAAAGCCACAGTTGCTTTGATCAACCCGAAGGGAAGTTTGACACTGCTGCTACAGCTCGAGAGGAAAACGCACGTGCATGCCCCCACTCCAGACGACGACTGACTCCCCTGGGGAGACTCCAGAAGTACCCCAAGATCCTTGTCAGCACTGGAGAGCAATCCTCAGGTTTCGGCACAGACTCCACACAAGGTCTAATGCCACGGCATCGACGGGAGAGGAATCCCGAGAGGCCCCCGAGCAACTCGCATGGGGACTGGCCTTTCCTGAGGCCACCAGAGCGGGTCCCTGAGGTCCCCGTCGTAACGCGAGAACACCTGCACCATCTAGAGAAAATGAAGAGGTTCTCCCCTCCAGGGGAGATGAGGCCCATTTCCTCTGAGGCGTCCCCATGCTAATCACACCTAACCTCTGGATCTTCCAAAGGGTCCTTCACACCCTTGCTGCAACTCAAGAAGTTCCCCGACATACCCGTCTCCACACAAGAGGAAGCACGAGAGTCCCGTCCAATCCAGAGGAGCCCTTTTTCCGACTCCCAGCTCGAGAAGAGGGATCCTTTCCCTGCGTCGTCGGGAAAGAATTCCCGGCGGTTCCCGTCGCATCTCAAGAGGAGGTGCTCTCCACAGGAAAGGCGAGAAGAACTCCAGGGTGGTGCCACCATTCGCAGAGTCCCCCAGATGTCTCAGTCCATTCCACGGGAAACCTGTTTTCCCTGCATTGCCTTTGACTTTCAAGCCGAGGATCGACCGACTCACACCACGGTGGAACGTGGGACAGCCCTTTGGGAAAGCCTCGTGGGAAAGCCTCGTGGGAAAGCCTCGAGGGAAAGCCCCTGAACCCTTGATCCACGCAAAGGGAATTACGACACTGCTGCTACAGCTCGGGAGGAAAGCGCACGTGCATGCCCCCACTCGAGACGAGGACTGACTCCCCTGGGGAGACTCCATAAGTACCCCAAGAAGCATGTCAGCACTGAAGAGGAATACTCAGATTCCGGCACCGACGCCACACAAGATCTTAGGCCCCGGCATCGACGGGAGAGGAATCCCGAGAGGCCCCCGAGCAACTCGCATGGGGACTGGCCTTTTCTGAGGCCACCAGAGCGTGGTCCCTGAGGTCCCCGTCGTGAGTCGAGAGCACCTGTCGCAACTCGAGAAAATCCAGGAGGTTCTCCCCTCCAGGAGAGATGAGGCCCATTTAAACTGAGGCGTCTCGAGGCTAATCAAATCTAACTCTGGAACTTCCAAAGGGTCTTTCACACTTTTGGCTGCAACTCAAGAAGTTCCCCGACATACCCGTCTCCAGTAGAGAGGAAGCTCCATAGTCCCGCCCACATCCAGAGGAGCCCCGTTTCCGCCTCCTAGCTCGAGAGGAGGGATCCTTTCCCTGCGTGGTACGGGAATGAATTCACAGGCGTTTCCCGACGCATCTCAAGAGGAGGCGCTCTCCACAGGTAAAGGGCGAGAGGAACTTCCAGGGTCGTGCCACCATTCCCAGAGTCCCCCAGAGTCTCAGTCCATTCCAGGGAAACCTGTTTTCCCTGCACTGCGTCGACTTTCAAGCCGAGGTATCGACTCACACACAAGGCTGGCACGTGGGACAGCCCTGTGGGAAAGCCTCGTGGAAAGCCTCGTGGGAAAGCCTCGAGGGAAAGCCACAGATCCCTTGATCCACGCGAAGGAAGCTGACACTGCTCTCTACAGCTCGGGAGGAAAGCGCACGTGCATGCCCCCACTCGAGACGAGGGCTTACTCCCCTGGGGAGACTCCAGAAGTACCCCAAGATCCATGTCAGCACTGGAGAGGAATCCTCAGGTTCAGGCACCAACTCCACACAAGGTCTTAAGCCCCGGCATCTTCGGGAGAGAATCCCGAGAGGACCCGAGCAACTCGCATGGGGACTGGCCTTCCCTGAGGCCACCAGAGCGGGTCCCAGAGGTCCCCATCGTAAGTCGAGAGCACCTGCCGCAACTCGAGAAAATCCAGGAGGTTCTCCCCTCCAGGCGACATGAGGCCCATTTCCGCTGAGGCGTCTGGAGGTTAATCATAACTAACATCTGGAACTTCCAAAGATTCCTTCACACCCTTGCTGCAACTCAAGAAGTTCCCCGACATACCCGTTTTCTACTCGAGAGGAAGCACGAGAGTTCCCCGCACATCCAGAGGAGCTCCATTTCTCTCCTCCCTAGCTCGAGAGGAGGGATCCTTTCCCTGCCGTGGTCGGGAAAGAATTCCCGCCCGTTCCGTCGCAAATCTCAAGAGGAGGC
>NW_017214274.1:0-14850 GCF_001704415.2 Capra hircus
ACTCACTAGACCTACTCCCATAATTGACATTTTAAGATAACAGGATTAGCCAGAAGGTTTTTTCCAGAGACCGTCCTCAAGAAGGATGCATGATTGTTATATAATCCTAAGGAATGTAGAGGGGAAAAACAGTTTGTCCTTCTCTTCCTCCTTGAGAATTCTAGACCCCTCTCTCCTTGGGGACCCTTGAACTTCTTAGAAACCTGCCTTGGCAATGACTCTCTCAGAAACATGATTGAACAGCCGTTTGGAGCTTCCTTTGACTTTCCCTGGGAGGGAGGGAGCCCTCCCTGAGCACAGGGCCTCAGGGGCCATGGCCAATGAAAAAGAATCTCCCAGCAAGTGCTTTTCAGCCCTGTGTGGCTCTCAGCCCACAGGAGTCTGAGAAAACTCTCTTCCTTGGAGGAAGGAAAGGCAGCCCAAGAGTGTGTTTTCAGGCCTGTATCTTGCAGCAAGTGTTTGGCTTGTTAGACAGAAGACCTGCAGGCCTGTTCCAACAGACTCAATGCCAGAATCAGGGTCCTTGTGTCTCCCTGCAGTTTCCTGGCCTTGCAAACACATTCCTAGGTGAGAGCAGTCCTGCCCATGGGGGAAGCAGGCTGCGGGAGTGTGTCTGAGGGGGCCAGGTGTCATGCTGGGGTCACCTGGTCGAGGGCACCTTGCACCTCCAATGGACCCCAGGCAAGGAGTTGCAGGCCACCACCTTGCTTCTGAAATCCCCAAATGGGGAGCAAAGCTCGCTCTGTCAGAGGGAAGAAAACAGCAACAGGATGGATTTTCAAGCAGTTGCTAGGCTGTACTGCGTTAGGGCTCCAAGGAAGGAAAATGCGAATTTTAGCCCCTACGACTGGTATCCAGGTGGGCTCCCAGGATGATTTCCCCGCAGGATCCAAGAACGTTCCAGACAGACCTGGGCTCACTAGCTCCCTCCTGCAGAGGAAACATGAGAGAACAGCTGTTTGGAGGTTGCTTTGACTTCCCCTGGGAGGGTAGGATCCCTCCCTGGGTGCAGGGCCTCAGGGGCCATTGCCGCTGAGAAATGCCCTCTAAGCCAGACCTTTGCAGCCTTGTATGACTCAGCACGGAGGAGACTGGAAAAGCTCTCTTCCTTGGAGGAAGGAAAGGCAGCCCCAGAGAGTGTGTTTTCACACCTGTATCTTGCAGCAAGTGTTTGGCGTCTCAGACGTCAGACCTCCAGGCCTGCTCCAACGGCCTCAGTTCCAGAGTCAGGGCCGTGTGTCTCCCTGCATTTTCTGAGCCTTGGGAACACATTCCTAGGTCAGAACAGTCCTGCCCATGGGGAAGGAGGCTGCGGGAGTGTGTCTGAGGGGGTCGAGTGCCATGCTGGGGTCCAATAGACCCGGTACCTCCAATAGACCCCAGGACAACAGCGGTGGGGCTCCCCCTGGCTTCCGAAATGCCAAAGCGAGAAGCAAAGCTAGCTCTATCAGAAGGAAGAAAAGAGCAATCGGATGGATGTTCAGGCTGTTGCTGGGCCGCACCACTTCAGGGTCCCCCCCGAGAGGAACAGGCGCCCTGTGGCCCCTAGGTCCGATATGCAGGTTAACACACAGGGTGTGTCCCCATAGGAGCCAAGAATTTTCCTGACAGACCTAGGCTCACTAGAGCTCTCCTACAGGGCAAAAGGGGTAGAACAGACTGTGGATGTGACTCTGCCTTTCCCAGCGAGCATGGGGCCCTCCCTATGGCCCCGGGCTCCAGGGAAAATTGTCCCTGAAAAATGACCTCCAAGAAGCGCTTTTCCAGCAGGCTGTGATGCAGAGTTCACAGGATGCGGGGAAAGTGATCGTCCTACAGGGAAGAAGAGGCAGCCACCCAGTGTGTGTTTGCAAGCCTGTATTTGGAAGAAACTGGTTAGCTTCTTCAAGGGGAGACCTCCAGGTCTGCTCAGAGGACCGAAATTCCAGAGGCAGCACCATGCATCTCCCCTGTCCTTTCTGAGCCTTGGAAAGACATTCCTAGCTTATAGCGGTATTGCTCATGAAGAAGCAGGATGCAGGAATGTGTCAGACATGACTGGGTGCCTTCCTGGGTTCAGCTCCGTGAGGGGCCTTTCCACTCAAAGTTAGGTCCCATGCCTCCTTGGGGAGGAAGTGGGGCCCGCTTGCCTCCAAATTGCCAAAGGCTGGAACAAAGCTAGTTCTATCAGAGGTAAGAAAAGAGCAATTGGATGGATGTGGAAGCTGTTGCTGGGCCGCACTGCTTCAGGCCCCCCACCCCTCTGCCCCCGAGAGAAACAGGCGCCCTGTGGCCCCTAGGTCCTGGATGCAGTTTCACACATAGAATGTGTCCCCATAGGAGCCAAGAATTTTCCTGACAGACCTAGGCTCACTAGAGCTCTCCTACAGAGCAAAGGGGATGGGACAGATGTGTGGCTGTGGCTCTGCCTTTCCCTGGGAGTGTGGAGCCGCTCCCTATGGCCCCGGGCTCCAGGGGAAATTGCCCCTGAATAATGACCTCCAAGAAGCGCTTTTCCAACTGGCTGAGACGTGGAGTTCTCAGGATACAGGGAAAGCGAGTGTCCTTCGGGGAAGCAAAGGCAGTCACCTGTTATCATAACTTACTAGAATAGTAGGTACCTTCTCCGGTTGGGCAGAGGCCTTCCCTACCTGATCTGAAAAAGAAAACGAAGTAGCTCGCTGATTTGAGAAATAATTCCCAGACTTGGGTTTCCAACCAGTATAGAATCCGACAATGGCCCTGTCTTTGCAGCCGCGTTAATTAACAGGTATGTGAAGCTCTAAATATCAGTGGAAATTACATACAGCATATAGGCCCCAGTGTTCTGGAATGGTGGAAAGAAACAACCAAACTCTTGAAGAGACACTTTCAAAATGGATCATAGAGACTGACTGTACATGGATGGGCTTGCTTCCGGCAGACTTACTCATATTACGGGTAACTGCACGTTCCCATAGTTGTTGTCCTTATGAAATTTTCTATGGGAGACCCCCTCCCACAGTGAGGCAGGTGTTAGCAGATTTGCCACAAGTAAGGGGGTGGGATTTCACAGCAGATGGAACAATTAGGTAAGGTAATAAATCAGGTAACTAAGTTTGTATAAAAAAGAATATCATTCCCCCTTGAGGAACAGATTCATGAATTTGTGCTCAGTGATCAGGTGTGGCTCAATGACTGGAAACACAATTCCTTGGCCTGACATCGGAAAGGTCCTTATACTGTTGTTTTAGCCACAATTCTGAAAGAGATGGGAATACCAGACCACCTAACCTGCCTCTTGAGAAATCTGGATGAAGGTCAGGAAGCAACAGTTAGAGTAGGACATGGAACAACAGACTGGTTCCAAAAAGGAAAAGGAGTATGCAAAGGCTGTATATTGTCACCCTGTTTATTTAACTTCTATGCAGAGTACATCATGAAAAATGCTGGGATGGAAGATACATGAGCTGGAATCAAGATTGCCGGTAGAAATATCAATAAACTTAGATATGCAGATGACACCACCATTATGGCTGAATGTGAAGAGGAACGGGTATGTCGGGGAACTTCTTGAGTTGCAGCAAGGGTGTGAAGGACCCTTTGGAAGTTCCAGAGGTTAGGTGTGGTTAGTCTCGAGATGCCTCAGCGGAAATGGGCCTCATGTCGCCTGGAATGGAGAGGCTCCTGGATATTCCCGAGTTTCAGCAGGTGCTCTCGAGTTACGACGGGGACTTCAGGGACCCGCTCTGGCGGCCGCAGGAAACGCCAGTCATCATGCGTGTTGCTAGGGGGCCTCTCGTGATTCCTCTCCCGTCGATGCCGGGGCCTAAGACCTTGTGTGGAGTCGGGGCCGGAAGCTGAGGATTCCTCTCCAGTGCTGACATGGATTTTGTGGTACTTCTCGAGTCTCCACAAGGGAGTCAGGCCTCGTCTCGAGTGGGGGCATGAGCGTGCCCTTTCCTCCCATGCTGTAGCAGCAGTGTCACGCTTCCCCATGCCTGGACCAAGGGATCTGTGGCTTTCCCTCGAGTCTTTTCCACTAGGCTTTCCAACAGGTCTGTCCCACGTGTGACGGTGGTGTGAGTCGATCCTCGGCATGAAGGCCAAGGCAGTGCAGGGAAAACAGGTTCCTGTGGAATGGACTGAGACATCTGGGTGAGTCTCGGAATGGTGGCACGACCCTGCAGTTCCTCTCCCCTTTCCTTTGGAGAGCGCCTCCTCTTGAGATGCGATGGGAATGCCGGGAATTCTTTCCCGACCAATCAGGGAAAGGATCGCTCATCTCGAGCTACGAGCCGGAAACGGAGCTCCTCTGGATGTGGCCGGGACACTCGTGCTTCCTCTTGAGTGGAGACGGGTATGTCGGGGAACTTCTTGAGTTGCAGCATGACTGTGAAAGACTCTTTGGAAGTTCCAGAGGTTAGGTGTTATTAGCCTCGAGACGCCTCAGCGGAAATGGGCCTCATCTCGCCTGGAGGGGAGAACTTCCTGGATTTTCTCGAGTGTGGCAGGTGCTCTAGAATTACGACGGGGACCTCAGGAACCCTCTCCGGTGTCCTGAGGAAAGGCCAGGCTCCATGCGAGTTGTTCGATGGCCTCTTGGGATTCCTCTCCCGTTGATGCCGGGGTCTGAGACCTTGTACGGAGTCGGTGCCGGAACCTGAGGATTCCTCTCCAGTGCTGACATGGATCTTGGGGTACTACTGGAGTCTCCCGAGGGAAGTCAGTCCTCGTCTCGAGTGGGGGCATGCACGTGCGCTTTCCTCCCGAGCTGTAGCAGCAGTGTCACGCTTCCCTTCGCGTGAATCAAGGGATCTGTGGCTTTCCCTCGAGGCTTTCTCACGAGGCTTTCCCACAGGGCTGTCCCACGTACCACCATGGTGTGAGTTGATCCCCAGCTTGGAAAGTCGAGGCAGTGCAGGGAAAACAGGATTTCCTGGAATTGACTGAGACATCTGGGGGACTCTGGGAATGGTGGCATGACAGGGAGTTCCTCTCGCCTTTCCTGTGGAGAGTGACTCCCGAGAATTCTTTCGCTATCACGCTGGGAAAGGATCCCTCCTCTCGAGCTATGAGTCGGAAACGGGGCTCCTCTGGATGTGGGCGGGACTCTCGTGCCTCCTCTCGAGTGGAGACGGGTATGTCGTGGAACTTCTTGAGTTGCAGCAAGGGTGTGAAGGACCCTTTGGAAATTCCAGAGCTTAGGTGTGATTAGCCTCGAGACGCCCCAGCGGAAATGGGCCCATCTCTCCTGGAAGGGACAACCACCTGGATTTTCTCAAGTTGCGGCAGGTGCTCTCGACCTATGACGGGGACCTCAGGGAACCGCTCTGTTGGCCTGAGGAAATGCCAGTCCCCATGCGAGTTGCACGGTGGCCTCTCAGGTTTCCTCTCCCGTCGATGCCTGGGCCTAAGACCTTGTTTGGAGTCGGTGCCAGAACCAGAGGATTCCTCTCCAGTGCTGACATGGATCTTGGGGTACTTCTGGAGTCTCCCCAGGGGAGTCAGTCCTCGTCTCGAGTGGGGGCATGCACGTGTGCTTTCCTCCCGAGCTGTAGCAGCAGTGTCACGCTTCCCTTCGCGTGGATCAAGGGATCTGTGGCTTTCCCTCGAGGCTTTCCCACGAGACTTTCCCACGAGGCTTTCCCACAGGGCTGTCCCACGTGCCACCGTGGTGAAAGTCGACCCTGGGCTTGAAAGTCGAGGCAGTGCAGGGAAAACAGGTTTCCCTGGAATGGACTGAGACATCTGGGGGACTCTGGGAATGGTGTCACGACCCTGGACTTCCTCTCGCCTTTCCTGTGGAGAGCACCACCTCTTGAGATGCAACGGGAACGCCGGAAATTCTTTCCCCACCAAGCAGGGAAAGGATCCCTCCTCTCTAGCTAGGAGGCGGAAACGGGGCTCCTCTGGATGTGGGCGGGACTCTCGTACTTCCTCTCGAGTGTCGACGGGTATGTGGGGGAACTTCTTGAGTTGCAGGAAGGGTGTGAAGGACGCTTTGCAAGTTCCAGAGGTTAGGTGTGATTAGCGTCGAGATGCCTCAGTGGAAATGGGCCTCATCTCGCCTGGAGGGGAGAACCTCCTGAATTTTCTCGAGTTGCGGCAGGTGCTCTCGACTTACGACAGGGACCTCAGGGACCCGCTCTGGTGGACTCAGGAAAGGACAGTCCCCATGCAAGTTGCTCGGGGGCCTCTCGGGATTCCTCTCCCGTCGATGCCGGGGCCTAAGACTTTGTGTGGAGTCGGTGCCGGAACCTGAGGTTTCCTAACAGTGCTGACATGGATCTTGGGGTACTTCTGAAGTCTCCCCAGGGGAGTCAGTCCTCGTCTCGAGTGGGGGCATGCACGTGCGCTTTCCTCCCGAGCTGTAGCAGCAGTGTCACACTTCTTGGCGATTGGATCATGGTATCAGTGGCTTTCCCTGAAGGCTTTCCCTCGAGGCTTTTCCACGAGGCTTTCCCACAGGGCTGTCCCACGTGCCACCGTGGTGTGAGTTGATCCTCGGCTTGAAAGTCGAGGCAGTGCAGGGAAAACAAGTTTCCCTGGAATGGACTGAGACATCTGAGGGAATCTGGGAATGGTGGCACGACCCTGGAGTTCCTCTCGCCTTTTCTGTGGAGAGCGCCTACTCTTGAGATGCGACGGGAATGCCGGAAATTCTTTCCCGACCACGCAGGGAAAGCATCCCTTCTTTCCAGCTATGAGGTGGAAACGGGGCTCCTCCTCATGTGGGAGAGACTCTCGTGCTTCCTCTCGAGTGGAGACGGGCAGGTTGGGGAACTTCTTGAGTTGCAGCAAGCGTGAGAAGGACCCTTTGGTAGTTCTAGAGGTTAGGTGTGATTAGCCCCGAGATGCCTCAATGGAAATGGGCCTCATCTCGCCTGGAGGGGAGAAACTCCTGGATATTCTAGAGTTGCTGCAGGTGCTCTCGACTTACGATGGGGACCTCAGGGACCCGCTCTGGTGGCCTCAGGAAATTCCAGTCCCCATGCGAGTTGCTCGGGGCACTCTCCGGATTCCTCTCCCGTCGATGCCGGGGCCTCAGACCTTACGTAGAGTCGGTGCTGTAACCTGAGGATTCCTCTCCAGTGCTGACATGGATCTTGGTGTACTGCTGGAGTCTCCCCAGGGGAGTCAGTCCTCGTCTCGGTTGAGGGCATGCACGTGCGCTTTCCTCCCCAGCTGTAGCAGCAGTGTCGCGCTTCCCTTCGCGTGGATCAAGGGATCTGCGGCTTTCCCTCGAGGCTTTCCCACGAGGCTTTCCCACGAGGCTTTGCCACAGGGCTGTCCCACGTGCCACAGTGGTGTGAGTCGATCCTCGGCTTGAAAGTCGAGTCAGAGCGGGGAAACAGGATTCCCTGGAATGGACTGAGACATCTGGGGGACTCGGAGAATGGTGGCATGTCCCTGGAGTTCCTCTCGCCTTTCCTGTGAAGAGCGCCTCCTCTTGAGATGGGACGGGAACGCCGGGAATTCTTTCCCGACCTCCCAGGGAAAGGATCCCTCCTCTCGAGCTATGAGGCGGAAACGGGGCTCCTCTGGATGTGGGCGGAACTATCGTGCTTCCTCTTGAGTGGAGACGGGTATGTCGGGGAACTTCTTGATTTGCAGCAAGGGTATGAAGGACCCTTTGGAAGTTCCAGAGTTTAAGTGTGCTTAGCCTTGAGATGTGTCAGCGGAAATAGGCTTCATTTTGCCTGGAGGGGAGAACATCCTTGATTTTCTCGAGTTGCGGCAGGTGCTCTCGACTTACGACGGGGACCGCAGGGACCCGCTCTGGTGGCCTCAGGAAAGGCCAGTCAAGATCCAAGACAGCACTGGAGAGGGAGAGACATCACGAGAGGCTTCCGAGCAACTCGCATGGTGACTGGCCTTTCCTGAGGACACCAAAGCGGGTCCCTGAGGTCCCCGTCGTAAGTTGAGAGCACCTGGCGCAACTCGAGAAAATCCAGGAGGTTCTCCCCTCCAGGCGAGATGAGACCCATTTGCGCTGAGGCATCTCGAGGTTAATCACACCTAACCTCTGGAACTTCCAAAGGGCCCTTCACACCCTTGCTGCAACTCAAGAAGTTCCCCGACATACCCGTTTCCACTCGAAAGGAAGCACGAGAGTCCCGCCCACAACCAGAAGAGCCCCGTTTCAGCCTCATAGCTCGAGAGGAGGGATCCTTTCCCTGCGTGCTAGGGAAAGAATTTCCGGCGTTCCCGTCGCATCTCAAGAAGAGGCGCTCTCCACAGGAAAGGCGAGAGGAACTCAGGGTCGTGCCACCATTCCCAGAGCCCCCAGATGTCTCAGTCGATTCCAGGGAAACCTCTTTTCCCCGCAATGCCTCGACTTTCAAGCCGAGGATCGACTCAGACCTCGGTGGCACGTGGGACAGCCCTGTGAAAAGCCTAGTGGGAAAGCCTTTTGGGAAAGCCTACAGAGAAAGCCACAGATCCCTGGATCCACGCAAAGGGAAGCGTGACACTGCTGCTATAGCTCGGGAGGAAAGCGCACGGGCACGCCACACTCGCGACGAGGACTGACTCCCCTGGGAGACTCCAGAAGTACCCCAAGATCCATGTCAGAACTGGAGAGGAATCCTCAGGTTCCGGCACCGACTCCACACAAGGTCTCAGGCCCCGGCATAGACGGGACAGGAATCGCTAGAGGCGCACGAGCAACTCGCATGGGGACGGGCCTTTCCTGAGGGCACTAGAGCGGGTCCCTGAGGTCCCCGTCGTAAGCCGAGAGCACCTGCGGCAACTCGAGAAAATCCAGGAGGTTATCCCCTCCAAGCGAGATGAGGCCCATTTCCGCTGAGGAGTCTCGAGGCTTATCACCCCTAATCTCTGGAACTTTCAAAGGGTCCTTCACACCCTTGCTGCAACTCAAGAAGTTCCCCGACATACCCGTCTCCACTCGAGAGGAAGCTCGAGAGTCCCGCCCTCATCCTTAGGAGCCCCTTTTCCGCTTCCTAGCTCGAGAGGAGGGATCCTTTCCCTGCGTGGTCGGGAAAGAATTCCCGGCGTTCCCGTCGCATCTCAAGAGGAGGCGCTCTCCACAGGAAAGGCCAGAGGAACTCCAGGTCATGCCACCACTCCCAGAGTCCCCCAGATGTCTCAGTCCATTCCAGGGAAACCTGTTTCCCTGGACTGCCTCGACTTAAAGCCGAGGATCGACTCACACAACGGTGGCACGTGGGACAGCCCTGCAGGAAAGCCTCGTGGGAAAGCCTCGTGGGAAAGCCTCGAGGGAATGCCACAGATCCCTTGTTCCCCGCGAAGGGAAGCGTGACACTGCTGCTACAGCTCGGGAGGAAAGCGCACGTGCATGCCCCCACTCGAGACGAGGACTGACTCCCCTGGGGAGATTCCAGAAGTACCCTAAGATCCATGTCAGCACTGGAGAGGAATCCTCAGGTTCCGGAACTGTATCCAGACAAGGTCTCAGGCCCCAGCATCGACTGGAGAGGAATCCCGAGAGGCCCCGGAGCAACTCGCATGGGGACTGGCCTTTCCTGAGGCCAGCAGAGCGGGTCCCTGAGGTCCCGTCGTAAGTCAAGAGCACCTGCAGCAAATCGAGAAAATCCAGGAGGTTCTCCCCTCCAGGCGAGATGAGGCCCATTTCCGCTGAGGCGTCTCGAGGCTATTCGCACTTAACCTCTGGAAGGTCCAAAGGGTCCTTCACACCCTTGCTGCAACTCAAGAAGTTCCCCGACATACCCGTCTCCACTCGAGAGGAAGCACTAGAGTCCCGCCCACATCCAGAGGAGCCCCGTTTCCCCCTGCTAGCTCGAGAGAAGTGATCCTTTCCCTGAGTGGTCGGGAAAGAATTCCCGGCGTTCCCGTCGCATGCCAAGTGGATGCGCTCTCCACAAGAAAGGCGAGAGGAACTCCAGGGTCGTGTCACCATTCCCAGAGACCCCAGATGTCTCAGTCCATTCCAGGGATACCTGTATTCCCTGCACTGCCTCGACTTTCAAGCCGAGGATCGACTCACACCACGGTGGCACGTGGGACAGCCCTGTGGGAAAGCCTCGTGGGAAAGCCTCGTGGGAAAGCCTCGAGGGAAATCCACAAATCCTTTGATCCACGCGAAGGGAAGCGTGACACTGCTGCTACAGCTCGGGAGGAACGAGCACGTGCATGCCCCCACTCGAGACGAGGACTGACTCCCCTGGGGAGACTCCAGAAGTACCCCAAGATCCATGTCAGCACTGGAGAGGAATCCTCAGGTTCCGGCACCGACTCCACACAAGGTCTTAGGCCCCGGCATCGACGGGAGAGGAATCCCGAGTGGCCCCCGAGCAACTTGCATGGGGACTGGCCTTTCCTGAGGCCACCAGAGCGGGTCCCTGAGGTCCCCGTCGTTAGTCGAGAGCACCTGCCGTCACTCGAGAAAATCCAGGAGGTTCTCCCCTCCAAGCGAGATGAGGCCCATTTCCGCTGAGGCGTCTCGAGAGTAATCACACCTAACCTCTTGAACTTCCAAAGGGTCCTTCACACCCTTGCTGCAACTCAAGAAGTTCCCCGACATTCCCGTCTCCACTCGAGATGAAGCACGAGAGTCTCGCCCACATCCAGAGGAGCCCCGTTTCCGCCTCCTAGCTCGAGAGGAGGGATCCTTTCCCTGCGTGGTCGGCAAAGAATTCCCGGCGTTCCCATCTCATCTCAAGAGGAGGCGCGCTCCTCAGGAAAGGCGAGAGGAACTCCAGGGTCGTGCCACCATTCCCAGAGTCCCCCAGATGTCTCAGTCCAATCCAGGGAAACCTGTTTTCCCTGCACTGCCTCGACATTCAAGCTGAGGATCGACTCACACCACGGAGGCAAGTGGGACAGCCCTGTGGAAAAGCCTCGCGGGATAGCCTAGTGGGAAAGCCTCGAGGGAAAGCCACAGATCCCTTGATCCACGCGAAGGGAAGCTTGACACTGCTTCTACAGCTCGGGAGGAAAGCGCACGTGCATGCCCCCACTCGAGACGAGGACTGACTCCCCTGGGGAGACTCCAGAAGTACCCCAAGATCCATGTCAGCACTGGAGAGGAATCCTCAGGTTCCGGCACCGACACCACACATGGTCTTGTGCCCCGTCATCGATGGGAGAATATCCGGAGACACCCCCGAGCAACTCGCATGGGGACTGGACTTTCCTGAGGCCACCAGACCGGGTCCCTGAGGTCCCCGTCATAACTCGAAAGCACCTGCCGAAACTCGAGAGAATCCAGGAGGTTCTCCCGTCCAGGCGAGATGATGCCCATTTCCGTTGAGGCATCTCGAGGCTAATCACACCTAACCTCTGGAACTTCCAGAGGGTCCTTCACACCCTTGCTGCACCTCAAGAAGTTCCCCGACATACTCGTCTCCACTCGAGAGAAAGCACGAGAATCCCGTCCACATCCAGAGGAGCCCCTTTTCCGCCTCATAGCTCGAAAGGAGGGATCCTTTCCCTGCGTGGTCGGGACAGAATTCCCGGCGTTCCCGTCGCATCTCAAGAGGAGGCGCTCTCCACAGGAAAGGCCAGAGGAACTCCAGGTCATGCCACCACTCCCAGAGTCCCCCAGATGTCTCAGTCCATTCCAGGGAAACCTGTTTCCCTGGACTGCCTCGACTTAAAGCCGAGGATCGACTCACACAACGGTGGCACGTGGGACAGCCCTGCAGGAAAGCCTCGTGGGAAAGCCTCGTGGGAAAGCCTCGAGGGAATGCCACAGATCCCTTGTTCCCGCGAAGGGAAGCGTGACACTGCTGCTACAGCTCGGGAGGAAAGCGCACGTGCATGCCCCCACTCGAGACGAGGACTGACTCCCCTGGGGAGATTCCAGAAGTACCCTAAGATCCATGTCAGCACTGGAGAGGAATCCTCAGGTTCCGGAACTGTATCCAGACAAGGTCTCAGGCCCCAGCATCGACTGGAGAGGAATCCCGAGAGGCCCCGGAGCAACTCGCATGGGGACTGGCCTTTCCTGAGGCCAGCCAGAGCGGGTCCCTGAGGTCCCGTCGTAAGTCAAGAGCACCTGCAGCAAATCGAGAAAATCCAGGAGGTTCTCCCCTCCAGGCGAGATGAGGCCCATTTCCGCTGAGGCGTCTCGAGGCTATTCAGCACTTAACCTCTGGAAGGTCCAAAGGGTCCTTCACACCCTTGCTGCAACTCAAGAAGTTCCCCGACATACCCGTCTCCACTCGAGAGGAAGCACTAGAGTCCCGCCCACATCCAGAGGAGCCCCGTTTCCGCCTGCTAGCTCGAGAGGAAGTGATCCTTTCCCTGAGTGGTCGGGAAAGAATTCCCGGCGTTCCCGTCGCATGCTCAAGTAGGATGCGCTCTCCACAAGAAAGGCGAGAGGAACTCCAGGGTCGTGTCACCATTCCCAGAGTCCCCAGATGTCTCAGTCCATTCCAGGGATACCTGTATTCCCTGCACTGCCTCGACTTTCAAGCCGAGGATCGACTCACACCACGGTGGCACGTGGGACAGCCCTGTGGGAAAGCCTCGTGGGAAAGCCTCGTGGGAAAGCCTCGAGGGAAATCCACAGATCCTTTGATCCACGCGAAGGGAAGCGTGACACTGCTGCTACAGCTCGGGAGGAACGAGCACGTGCATGCCCCCACTCGAGACGAGGACTGACTCCCCTGGGGAGACTCCAGAAGTACCCCAAGATCCATGTCAGCACTGGAGAGGAATCCTCAGGTTCCGGCACCGACTCCACACAAGGTCTTAGGCCCCGGCATCGACGGGAGAGGAATCCCGAGTGGCCCCCGAGCAACTTGCATGGGGACTGGCCTTTCCTGAGGCCACCAGAGCGGGTCCCTGAGGTCCCCGTCGTTAGTCGAGAGCACCTGCCGTCACTCGAGAAAATCCAGGAGGTTCTCCCCTCCAAGCGAGATGAGGCCCATTTCCGCTGAGGCGTCTCGAGAGCTAATCACACCTAACCTCTTGAACTTCCAAAGGGTCCTTCACACCCTTGCTGCAACTCAAGAAGTTCCCCGACATTCCCGTCTCCACTCGAGATGAAGCACGAGAGTCTCGCCCACATCCAGAGGAGCCCCGTTTCCGCCTCCTAGCTCGAGAGGAGGGATCCTTTCCCTGCGTGGTCGGCAAAGAATTCCCGGCGTTCCCATCTCATCTCAAGAGGAGGCGCGCTCCTCAGGAAAGGCGAGAGGAACTCCAGGGTCGTGCCACCATTCCCAGAGTCCCCCAGATGTCTCAGTCCAATCCAGGGAAACCTGTTTTCCCTGCACTGCCTCGACATTCAAGCTGAGGATCGACTCACACCACGGAGGCAAGTGGGACAGCCCTGTGGAAAAGCCTCGCGGGATAGCCTAGTGGGAAAGCCTCGAGGGAAAGCCACAGATCCCTTGATCCACGCGAAGGGAAGCTTGACACTGCTTCTACAGCTCGGGAGGAAAGCGCACGTGCATGCCCCCACTCGAGACGAGGACTGACTCCCCTGGGGAGACTCCAGAAGTACCCCAAGATCCATGTCAGCACTGGAGAGGAATCCTCAGGTTCCGGCACCGACACCACACATGGTCTTGTGCCCCGTCATCGATGGGAGAATATCCCGAGAGACCCCCGAGCAACTCGCATGGGGACTGGACTTTCCTGAGGCCACCAGAGCCGGGTCCCTGAGGTCCCCGTCATAACTCGAAAGCACCTGCCGCAACTCGAGAGAAATCCAGGAGGTTCTCCCTCCAGGCGAGATGAGCCCATTTCCGCTGAGGCATCTCGAGGCTAATCACACCTAACCTCTGGAACTTCCAGAGGGTCCTTCACACCCTTGCTGCAACTCAAGAAGTTCCCCGACATACCCGTCTCCACTCGAGAGAAAGCACGAGAGTCCCGTCCACATCCAGAGGAGCCCCGTTTCCGCCTCATAGCTCGAGAGGAGGGATCCTTTCCCTGCGTGGTCGGGAAAGAATTCCCGGCGTTCCCGTCGCATCTCAAGAGGAGGCGCTCTCCACAGGAAAGGCGAGAGGAACTCCAGGGTCGTGCCACCATTCCCAGAGTCCCCCAGATGTCTCCAGTCCATTCCAGGGAAACCTGTTTTCCCTGCACTGCCTCGACTTTCAAGCCGAGGATCGACTCACACCAACGGTGGCACGTGGGACAGCCCTGTGGAAAGCCTCGTGGGAAAGCCTCGTGGGAAAGCCTCGAGGGAAAGCCACAGATCCCTTGATCCACGCGAAGGGAAGCGTGACACTGCTGCTACAGCTCGGGAGGAAAGCGCACGTGCATGCCCCCACTCGAGACGAGGACTGACTCCCCTGGGGAGACTCCAGAAGTACCCCAAGATCCATGTCAGCACTGGGAGAGGAATCCTCAGGTTCCGGCACCGACTCCACACAAGGTCTTAGGCCCCGGCATCGACGGGAGAGGAATCCCGAGAGGCCCCGAGCAACTCGCATGGGGACTGGCCTTTCCTGAGGCCACCAGAGCGGGTCCCTGAGGTCCCCGTCTAAGTCGAGAGCACCTGCCGCAACTCGAGAAAATCCAGGAGGTTCTCCCCTCCAGGCGAGATGAGGCCCATTTCCGCTGAGGCGTCTCGAGGCTAATCACACCTAACCTCTGGAACTTCCAAAGGGTCCTTCACACCCTTGCTGCAACTCAAGAAGTTCCCCGACATACCCGTCTCCACTCGAGAGGAAGCACGAGATGTCCCGCCCACATCCAGAGGAGCCCCGTTTCCGCCTCCTAGCTCGAGAGGAGGGATCCTTTCCCTGAGTGGTGGAAAGAATTCCCGCGTTCCCGTCGCATCTCAAGAGGAGCGCTCTCCAAGAAAGGCGAGAGAACTCCAGGTCGTGCCACCATTCCCAGAGTCCCCAGATGTCTCAGTCCATTCCAGGGAAACCTGTTTTCCCTGCACTGCCTCGACTTCAAGCAGAGGATCGACTCACACCACGTGCC
>NW_017214275.1:0-14850 GCF_001704415.2 Capra hircus
TTCGAAGGCCGCTTGACTTCACTTCCAAGATGTCTGGTTCTAGATTGCTGATCACATCATCATGATTATCTCGGTCGGTGAAGATATTTTTCTTGTACAGTTCTTCTGTGGTATTCTTGCCACCTCTTTTAATATCTTCTGCTTCTGTCGGTCCATCCATTGTTTCTGTCTTTTATCGAGCCCATCTTGCATGAAATGTTCCCTTCGGTTATCTCTAATTTTCTTGAAGAGATCTCTAGTCTGTCCCAATTCTGCTTGTTTCCATCATATTTCTTTGCATTGATTGCTCTTAGAAGGTTCTAATCTCTTCTTGCCTATTCTTTGGTAACGTCTGCATTCAGATGCCTTGATATCTTTCTTTTTCTCTTTGCTTTAACCTCTGTCTTTTGAACAGCTATTTGTGAAGCTTCCCCAGACACCATTTTGCTTTTGCCATTTTTGCCATGGGGCATGGTCTTGATCCTTGTTTGTTCCTGTACAATTCATGACCTCAGTCCATAGTTATCAGGCACTCTATCTATCAGATCGTAGGCCCTTAAATCTGATTTTCACTCCCTGTATAATATAAGGGATTTCATTTCGGGATACCTGAATGGGTCTAGCGGTTTCCTATTTTCTTCCAATTGCAGTCTGAACTTTTGTAATAAGAGTGTCGTGATCTGAATGCCACAAGTCAGCTCCTGGTTTGTTTTTGTTGCTGTATAGAGTCCATCCTTTGGCTGCCAGAATATTAAATCCAGTTCTGATTCAGTGTTAACCATCTGGGTGATCCATTTGTGTTAGAGTCTTCTCTTTGTTGTTCGAAAGCGTGTGTCTGCTGGACATCTCTATGCCAGTAATTCTATAGTAAATTAAAAATTTTGACATGATGAGCAGTGGATAAACATATCAGTTGCCCATGATATGTATTGCTCAAATCCCATCTGCCTTCTTGCTTTTATACATATTAAGGTAGTGGATGAAAATCATGTCAGTCATCTTTGCTGACCCCATGGACTATACAGTCCATTCGGAATTTCGACGACGTCAGAATACTGAGAGTGGGTAGCCTTTTCCCTTCTCAGCGGAATCTTCCCATCCAGCGAACTGAACCCAGGTCTGCCCACATTGCAAGCCGATTCTTTACAGCTGAGCAGGGGAAGCGCTGGAGAATATTGCGGAGCGGGTAACTATCCTTATCTCCAGCAGATCTTCGCTGCTAGGAATTGAACAGGGTATTCCTGCGATTGCGAGATTCTTTACCAACTGAGCTATCAGCCGGAAGCCTATCATTAGTTGAGGAGCATTAAAAAATACTTTATGTACTACTCATTTATAGTTGGTACTTGTAGATGCTTATGCTGCTGCCACTGCTGCTAAGTTGCCTCAGTTGTGTCCGACTCTGTGCAACCCCATAGACAGCAGCCCACCAGGCTCCCCTATCCCTGGATTCTCCAGGCAAAAACACTGGAGTGAGTTGCCATTTCCCTCTCCAATGTGTGAAAGTGAAAAGTGAAAGTGAAGTCGCTCAGTGGAGTCCGGCTTCGCGACACCAAGGACTGGAGCCTACCAGGCTCCTCCATCCATGGGATTTTCCAGGCAAGAGTGACGGAGTGGGTTGCCATTGCCTTCTCCACTTGGTAGCATAGATACATGTAACACAATGATTGACACATAGTAGGCACTCAATGTATAGCAGTTAAATAAATGAATGGATAAATGAGTCCACTGAATGAAAAAATTGTGACCCAAAATATAATTGTATCTGTTATCATGCTAGAAGTTGTTTGTAAATCCAAAGATAAATCCAAGAAGGCGCAATTGGGAAATAAATTCAATGTAGTAGCTCATATCTTCTGAACCTAAAATATCAGTAATTCTCTTATTAACTTCTCAAAGCTAACTCAAACTCCTAACTTTGCAGGAGTTAACTTTCTAGATTTATGACATATTTATAGCTGATTGACTGTCTTTTAAGTTTTTATCTGTTGTTTTTGAGCTCTTTAGAGAAATATTACTATGTAGAAAATTCACAAAAGTTTCCTTTAGGCATTTAAAATTGATTATGATTTATATTGTGATAAGTACTACAGTTTTATATTTATAATTTGGTTTTTGTTTTTATAGTGTTTTATCTTCAAAAACTAACTTTGAGTTGTGCCATGGGCTTTCTGTTTTAAAAATATTTATTGTTTATGAAACCAGCTTCCTCTTTGTTATGATTTTATTACATCTGTTTTATGATCAGCATATATTTTCTTCTATGTTAGAGGACAGTAGTAGTCCCAATTCAATGAGGACTTTCAGAATTTTTATTAAAGTTTGAAAACAAAACATTACTACTAGGGTATTGAATATATTTTGAAATTATTAAAATTTGAAATTTGGAAGTAATGTAAATAGCTTTATTTGTTAAAAATTAACAAGGATTATTTATTTATTGAAGAATTGACATTTAAATCAATTGTAATTTTCTTTAAACCTTGCTAATATATATATATATATATAAAATATATATATATTTGAGAGTTGATACATGTTTTATTTCATAAACTTTGAACTTTCTGTTCTATACAGTATCAGTTTCCTTGATAGGTGCAATGATTCTAAACTCTGAAAATATCAGTTCAGTTCAGTTCAGTTGCTCAGTCCGTGTCCGACTCTTTGCGATCCCATGAATTGCAGCACGCCAGGCCTCCCTGTCCATCACCAACTCCCGGTGTTCACTCAAACTCACGTCCATTAAGTCCGTGATGCCTTCCAGCCATCTCATCCTCCGTCATCCCCCTTCTCCTCCTGCCCCCAATCCCTCCCAGCATCAGAGTCTTTTCCATTGAGTCAACTCTTCGCATGAGGTGGCCGAAGTACTGGAGTTTCAGCTTTAGCATCAGTCCTTCCAATAAACACCCAGGGCTGATCTCCTTTAGAATGGACTGGTTGGATCTCCTTGCAGTCAAAGGGACTCTCGAGAGTCTCCTACAAAAAACACCACAGCTCAAAAGCATCAATTCTTTGGCGCTCAGCTTTCTTTATCGTCCAACTCTCACATCCATACATGACCACTGGAAAAACCATAGCCTTGACTAGACACACCTTTGCTGGCAAAGTAATGTGTTTTATTATATTTAGAGTGATTAATGAGAAAAATTAAGAAGATAGGAAATGTTATTAATCTATAATGAACATGTGGTTTGGTTATACTGTCAATTGTTTGTTGAAACTGAAGTCTTTTTTCTAAGTATATATGTAAGAAGAAATAAGAATAGACACACACATACACACATATATTCTTTAAAAATATTTGTATGTAATTTTTGAAAAAATATCTACTTACATTCAAGCTGGGTTTTCCCCTCTATAGCATGAGCCTTCTTTTGAGCATATTATTGCCATTTGTGGGGGGTAATTATTTAGCAGTTTTAGTTTTTGGTTTTTTGTTTTGCTAATATTGGAGGTGCAGTCTCAAAGCTCCTTTTTTCCCCATAATTCTATAATAAACATAATTTTTATAAAATTATAATTTTGATCTTTAAAGATGACATTAGCAAGTTTCCTAAATCACGTAATTGTTAAATTTCCTGACATCATCTCTCTACCTCCTCCTCTAAGAATATGAGACATTTCTTTGAAATAGTGTTTGTGGGAGGTTAATTAACTGAACAAAACTACTATACTGTTTAACATATTTATCGATAGTTCTCAAAGAATTTCGTTCTAAGATATGTTCCTGTATATTTATTCAGAAATACTGTCAAATATCTAAACATGTGGCCATGGTGGGGTTCTAGTAAACTTTATTTATGAGAAAAGTTAACTCACCTCTGATCTAGTTGATAGACTTATTTATTTCCATTATGAAATAGGAGTACAAGGGTGCTCTATTGTGCATAATTTCTTCCATAGTGTTTCTAAAAATATAGGCACCAAAACCACATTTCTTTTTATAATGATAATAAGTAAAAGAATTAAACAATCCATACTATTTTTTATTTTTTTGAGTGTGTTATATACCATTGTTAGGGCAAGCTGACTCCTTTATTGTGTTTTGGATAGCCCAATCACAGTCTTGTCTGCATTTGTACTTGCTGATGCTATATCTGGAACGTGACTCCACCTCTTCTCTAGATATATGTTCACCTGTCACTTTCTCAATGTAATGGTTCTTCATCATGCTACATACATAGCAGACCAGCTCCACACACATATCTGCTCCATACATGGCTTTCCCTCCCTTCATCCCTCTTCTTTTACCCCCAGGCACTTAGTATCATCAGCGATACTGTATATTTTTAATTTAGTTACTCATTTTTCTGTCCACATTCACTTGATTATTAGTTATAAGGACTAAGTCTTGTCTGTTTTCATCACCGCTTTGTCCCTAGTGATTAAAATAGTTCCTGGACATAATATTCAACAAAATTGTTTAAAAAGTGAATGAATGAATGAATGTAAGGCCTAGCTGTACAATTAAAGCTTTGATAGTTTTTAAATAAATAATTTCACTTTTAAATTTTAGGAGCGGAAAACAGTCTTTTCTCCAAAGCATACAGTACCTGAAGCAATAGAAGACTTTCTTTGCAATTTCCTGATCAAAATGGGAATGACCAGAACTCTTGATTGCTTTCAATCTGAATGGTAAATAACTAAGTAGATAAATAGTTTTCTGGAAATACTAACATTATTTACTGTATACTTTAAATAATGTAACATTATTTAAAGTATACATGTATACTTTTAATCATCTCAAAAGTCTTTGAGTGACACAGCTTATGTAAAATGAAAGAGCTGGATAGAAACTTTTTCCAATACTGCCACTGAAACCACAGCAAAAACACATACACAATCAGGATATCAATTTCAAAAAAGTGTTAAATTAAATATCTTTTCTAAATTCTCAAATTTAAGTGATTCTCAAGAATCGAGAAAATGGAACATCTCTTGGCGTTATGTAAACCAAGGCTACTTAATGAAATATCTAAAAATATCTTTTACATAATTATGAGTATTATCTCCTACATAAGACACATCCTGTTAACAGTACTACTTTGCTTGTTTTTCTTAGAATATAATGCCCTGCTCTTCTCTACTCACACAACTGCTTCTTTTTCTATAAATGTCCCTTCATTTATAAGTAAGTGAAATTGCATTGTCAGATGATACCTACACAAGTCTTTCTTGTTATAACTGAAAATTTTAATAACATTGTTATGAAAATCAGCAGGCATACTGTCTTTATTCCTTTGCTATAGCGATAATGTCATCAGGCATATTTTTGGGCTCCTTAGCATTCTTTAACAAAATATTATTAAATAATTGGATAATAAATGTTTTGTTTTTCTGAAAGTCATTGCATATTATAGAAAGAAGGAATAATATGATATATAAAGTTGTTTATGGTGTTTTGGAGTTCAATCCTATAATAATTTTAAATATAGGTGCAATTTGTTAATTTCTACTAATCCAACTTTGTTTTAATTTTTATATTTTGCTGTTTTTGTTCAAATCTACAGAGACCATTCATATAAAAGCAATCAGTTTCATTATTTTAAATTGCATGTTTAGTGTTAATGAATTTAATGAGGAGAGCCATTTTATTACTAATACAGTTTAAAAAAAGAGCAGGTTTGATGGTAGAAAAATAATACTCTTCTTATTAAATCTAGAAATTGTGTGAATGATTTTTATAATGTCCCTATGAAATAATTACAAATGTATTAGAGAATATATTTTTGTAAGAATAGATAGATTAATTTGCATTACTAATGAAATGATGATTAATGTAGTTCAGTTTCCTATTTTTCTTCTCAAGTTATGGGTTAGGATATGTAGTGCTTACATGTTGCGCCAAAGTGTGAAATGATTCCCTTGGAGAAATCTGGAACCAAGTATACTCTTAATTAGGTGTTTGCTGAAATATTATCCTTTTATTTTTTTAATTTTTTATTTTTTTATAGTTTTTTATTTTTTAAATTTTAAAATCTTTAATTCTTACATGCGTTCCCAAACATGAACCCCCCTCCCACCTCCCTCCCCACAACATCTCTCTGGGTCATCCCCATGCACCAGCCCCAAGCATGCTGCACCCTGCGTCAGACATAGACTGGCGATTCAATTCTTACTTGATAGTATACATGTTAGAATGCCATTCTCCCAAATCATCCCACCCTCTCCCTCTCCCTCTCCCTCTGAGTCCAAAAGTCTGTTATACCCATCTGTGTCTTTTTTCCTGTCTTGCATACAGGGTCGTCACTGCCATCTTCCTAAATTCCATATATATGTGTTAGTATACTGTATTGGTGTTTTTCTTTCTGGCTTACTTCACTCTGTATAATCAGCTCCAGTTTCATCCATCTCATCAGAACTGATTCAAATGAATTCTTTTTAACGGCTGAGTAATACTCCATTGTGTATATGTACCACAGCTTTCTTATCCATTCATCTGCTGATGGACATCTAGGTTGTTTCCATGTCCTGGCTATCATAAACAGTGCTGAGATGAACATTGGGGTACATGTGTCTCTTTCAATTCTGGTTTCCTCGGTGTGTATGCCCAGCAGTGGGATTGCTGGGTCATAAGGTAGTTCTATTTGCAATTTTTTAAGGAATCTCCACACTGTTCTCCATAGTGGCTGTACTAGTTTGCATTCCCACCAACAGTGTAGGAGGGTTCCCTTTTCTCCACACCCTCTCCAGCATTTATTGCTTGCAGATTTTTGGATCGCAGCCATTCTGACTGGTGTGAAGAAATCAAAGAGGACACTAATAGATGGAGAAATACACGATGTTCATGGATCGGAAGAATCAATATAGTGAAAATGAGTATACTACCCAAAGCAATTTACAAATTCAATGCAATCCCTATCTAGCTACCAGCCACATTTTTCACAGAACTAGAACAAATAATTTCAAGATTTGTATGGAAATACAAAAAACCTCGAATAGCCAAAGCAATCTTGAGAAAGAAGAATGGAACTGGAGGAGTCAACTTGCCTGACTTCAGGCTCTGCTACAAAGCCACAGTCAAGAAGACAGTATGGTACTGGCACAAAGACAGACATATAGATCAATGGAACAAAATAGAAAGCCCAGAGATAAATCCACAATGTAGATGGTGCAAATTCCTTGTCTGGAATTTTATTGGTCTTCCGCGTAATCCAAGCTATTCAGCCCTCTTCCTCCACTTAATTTTCCTACTATACTATTGTTTCTTAATCTAATCTTACATCAATCAATAAATAAGTTTTTCTCACGCCAACACCGTCCACCCTTCGAATTCCCTGGATCCACCAGGGCTGGACCCTGGCAGTATTACGATGGAGAAAATATGGTAGTGCATTTTATTTACCCTGACTGAGCATATGTCAACCATCTCCTTTCCTCCTCTGGATTGTTCTGCTGGCTGTTAACAAGGTCAGGGCTAACTCACCCAAAATGTACATTCTTGCCTCTACCTTCTCCTCTTATTACCTCCAACTCACTCCAACTCTTTTTCCCATTACAGCCAAATGTTTTTTGTAAAACAGGGACTTCATTTTCTTTCTTTATTCTTTTACATCCTTGTTTCTCTCCAGTTTAGCTTCTGTGTCTACCATTGCACTGAAGTTTGGCTGATAATGAAAATGCCATCAAAGGTAACAGTGCAATCATTAATAATATTTAAACTCCAATACTTTGGCTACCTGATGCGAAGAGCTGACTCATTGGGCAAGACCCTGATGGTAGGAAAGATTGAAGGCAGGCAGAGAAGTGGACGACAGAGGATGAAATGATTGGATGGGTATCACCAACTCGATGGACATGAGTTTGAGCAAGCTCAGGGAGTTGGTTTTGGACAGGAAATCCTGGTGTGCTGCAGTCCATGGGGTCGCAAAGAGTCAGACATGACTGAGCCACTGAACTGAACTGATTTTAAATTTCTCTTAAATTGTAAAAGAAATGATAAGTTAGTAGTCTGTTTCTTTAATTTTCACAAGGTAAATATTGCTGCTTTTAGTCAATAAAATTTTGTGTAATATGTAATCACTCAAATGTGGGTAGTGCAGTTACAACTTTTACCACATATTAATTTATTTACATAATATTTAATTTAAAGGACTTGTAAACTGTCACTTTTTTTCTTATTGAAATAATTTCTTTAGAGTTTTTTTCTGCATTAAATAAAGCCAGTGGCTGAAAGCCAAGTTAAAAAATTTTATTTATTTATTTTCATTGGAAGCTAATTACTTTACAATATTGTAGTAGTTTTTGCCATACATTGATGTGAATCAGCCATGGGTGTACATACGTCTCCCATCCTGAACCTCCTTCCCACCTCCCTCCCCATCCCATCCCTCAGCCAATTTTATGGTCAGAAAATCTTTATGATTCAACACTTTAGTCAGTCCTTATGTCTTCTTTTCTGAGATAAGTATAAACCACAGTCCAAATATGGATAGAAAGTGATTTTATGATTAAATGATATGTGTTGTTTTGTAAGTTTTGGCAAATAGTGAACTATAGTCCACCAGGTTTCTCTGTCCATGGAGTTCTCCTGGCAAGAATACTGGAGTGGGTAGCCATTCCCTTCTCCAGGGGATCTTCCAGACCCCGGCGATTAAATCCAGGTCTCCTCTGTTGAAGGCAGATTCTTTACCATTTGAGCCACCAAGGAAGCCCAAATATCACTTGATCTTGATTCAGTTGTCTTGAACTTTTGTATATTCAGCAGGATTCTCTTGCTCTTTTTTGGTATCAGATAAGATATATAACACATAACACAAACCATATGACTACTAATGTGTAATATATTAATAAAGCTAAGATGTATAATATGAAAATGCTGAAAATTTAATATTTTAAACTTATATTTAGCTCAGCTATAGCAAGGTTGACTTCCCTGGTGGCTCAGATGGGAAAGCGTCTGTCCACAATGCAGGAGACCGGGGTTCGATCCCTGGGTCGGGAAGATCCCCTGGAGAAGGAAATGGCAATCCACTCCAGTATTCTTGCCTGGAAAATCCCATGGACAGAGGAGCCTGGTTGGCTACAGTCCATGGGGACGCAAAGAATCGGACATGACTGAGCGACTTCACTTCATAGCGAGGTTTGTAGGGAATTTTGGTTAATAACTGTATTACTTGAAATGTTTCTCTATGCTCTGTTTTTTTCTTTGACTATTAATTGCTACATATAACGATTAAAACAAATTATTAACTGATTTATAAATAATTTTCTGATGCATCTTTATGTTTCACTGAGAAAATAGAAGTTCCACAGGTCTTGTTTCCTTTCTTCCAACCCATTGCCTCTGATCTCAGCATTCTCCATCTCTTGTTGCATGGCTGAGCCATAGACACTGTCATCTGAGGCCAGCTCTCCTCTACTAGATGCTCTCGCCTACTCACTACATGACTCCTGCAGTTGTCCCCTCTCTCCCCTGCACTGTGAAAGATTTCCCTCTCTGCTGAATCACTGCCATGAGCATAAGATGTACAATAATATGTCATGTATTAAAAACATAGGAGAAGACAGAACGCCCTGGACTCCACTTTCTCTTCAGGGTCATCCTGATTTCCTAGGTTCTGCTTTTATGGTCTATCTTCTTGAAAGAGTTTGTTGCCACTTCTTCATTTCCTGCTTTCTCATTCCTACTCTAGTTCCACTCTCATCTCCATGACTCTGTGTGTGTGTGTGTGTGTGTGTGTGTGTCTTAGTCAATGAGTTGTGTCCAACTCTTTGTGACTCCATGGACTGTAGGTTGCCTGACTCCTCTGTCCATAAAATTCTCTAGGAAAGAATACTGGAGTGGGTTGCTAGTCCCTTCTCCAGGGGATCTTCCCAAAGGTTTCCCCCATTGCAGGCAGATTCTTTATCATCTGAACCACCAGGAAAGCCCCTCCATGAGTCTATTGAAACTTTTTTCAGTGACTTTACATTGGCAAATTCAGTGGTTGATCCTTAGTATTCTTCCTGTCCTTTCTCCTTGTATCATTTGTCACTGTTATTCATTACTTACTTCTTCCAGCACTTTCTTCATTTGGTCCCTTAGCCACAGTACTCTCCTGTTCTTTCACTGCTTCACTGACCCCTCTCTTTCTTAGTCTCTGTTTAGTAGTATTTCCTCTCTTCCCAATCTCAAAACAGTCCTAGAACTTTCTTACTTTTCACTTTATGTTTGCTTCCTGACTGGCCTTTATCCAATCTTGTGACTTTAAACTGTATCTATCTACTGATCTATTCCAGATTTAAATTTCATGTCCTGACTTTTCCCTTAACTTTTGATGTGTACTTACAATGTTCATTTTCACTTAATTGCCTAGCAGACATAGTGCATTTAACATGGATAGAAACGGTTCCTTGATTTCTCTAAACACCAAATTCCTACTTCATTTGTTCTCATTTGACTAAATGTCTGTCCGTGGCTCAGCCAAAAACCTTGGAGTCATCCTCAATTTTCTTTTTTAACTAAAACATGATATCTGATCTGTAAGTGAATTCTGTTCACTTCATCTTCACAGCATGTCCAGAAGGGACCCATTTCTCACAGTCTACTGCTACCAAATTTTGTCTAATCTACCAGTCTCTCTCCTGAACTCTTACAGCAGGCTCTCTGCTTCTACTTTTTATTCTCTAGAGCCAGTTCATTCAAAGACATGGTAGATTAATCCTTATCAAACATAAATCTGTTCAGCGTCTCTTATCTCTCAAAGCCTTCCAGTGACTTTGGTCTAATTCAGAGTAAAATCACATTCCTGTGCTGTCTTTCCTGACTTATTTCTCACCACTGTCTTTCCTGCTCACTTAGTTGGCTCCATTTCCAGATACTCCAGATGTACTGACTTTTTGCTTTACATTGTACGTGTCAAACACCTCCTTATCTCAGGGCCTTTACACATATTTTTCTGTCAGCCAAGATTGCTTCTCTCCCACATATCCACATGGCTTAGTCTCTCTTTTCCTTCAAGTCCCTGATCAAATAGTCCATTATACTTTCTCTGGCCACTTTAGATAAAATAGCACATCACTCTCTACTTTAGTGTCTGTTTTTCTTATCTCGCTTTAATTCATAGAATGTGTCACCATCCATACTAGAATGGAAACTCCATTAGATAGGTAGAGACTTAGACATTTTTGTTAATTTCACCAGTGTCTGGACTAGTGCCTGGAGCATAGAAGCTATATTTTATGCACCATGATGATACTTAACATTTCATTTTAAAAATATATTATGAATATTGACATTTTAGTTTAAAAAGTAATACTGGAACTTATTACTAAACATTCCATTATACTTAACTTTTTGAAATGTACATAAGTAAAATCAATTTAGTAGAAAGAAACAATATGAAGTCTTTTGTTTGATTTTATTCTAGGTATGAGTTAATACAGAAGGGAATAACCGAACTTAGAGATGGTGGGATTGTTCCAGATGTCTACACTCAGAACATGCTTTTAGAAAATGAGAACAAAATTTTGAAGAAGATTTGAAGCACTATAAACAAGCAGCTGAGTATGTTATTTTTTAATAACTTTTTTTTTTTTCTATTTTGGACTAAATGAAAATAAGGCTTGAGTTTGCTACTATATGGATGGTGGTTTATGCACCAGAGCTTTAGATCTGGAGAACTGAATTATATGTCAGTGCAAGTTGGAAAGAATGTGAAAGGCTTCACCAGCAACTTAATTGAACAGATGAGCAGAACTCTCACAACTGTAATTCACCATCAAGAGTGGGATGAGAGGGGGGTTGTGCAGGAGGTTGTTAATGTGCTATGTAACATTTGCTACCTGTGGGAACCCAGGTCTCCTGCATTTCAGGGGGATTCTTTACCAGCTGAGCCACAAGGGAAGCACAAGAATACTGGAGTGGGTAGCCTATCCCTTCTCCAGTGGATCTTCCCAACCCAGGAATTGAACTGGGGTCTTCTGGATTGCAGGTGGATTCTTTACCAACTGAACTATCAGGGAAGCCCAGTTCTTTTCACTTTGACTTTCATTCGCTTCCTTATGTATTTTGAAAGTGATATGGTTTGTGGAAATCTTTTCCCATGAGAGTAAGCTGATTTCTGAAATAATAATAATATTATAGAAAATTAGAGGAAGAAAGAACCCCATTGACTATAGTCTGCCAGGCTCCTCTGTCCATGGAATTTTCCGGGGTAGGAATACTGGAGCAGGTTACCATTTCCTTCTCCAGGGGATCCTCCCAACCCAGGGACTGAACCCACGTCTCTTATGTCTCCTGCATAGGTATGTCTCCTCTTTACCACTAGTTCCACCTGGAAGCCCAGTGTACTCTTAGTAGAGGAATTTCAGTATTTGAAAATTCCCCAAAGAAAACTGTTATTTTGTAATTTTGTAGCATGAATTTATGCCCAGTGGAGAACTTAACAGAAAGCAAATCTCTCGGGCAGGTTTCTCTCATTCTAAAATTAATGTAAGACAAGCAATTTTTGGCAGACAGATTTAGATAAATGGGCAGTGTTATTCTGGCAAAGACAAATATGTGAATGTGTTGACTTGAGGTGAATCTACTCATCTAAGACAATGTTAGATTAAAAATCAATACTTAGATATGGAGTAGAGCCAGTTTATGCTTTGTTCATTAATTTTTATTAAACATTTAAAGAGAGGCTTTTCTGTTAAAAGAATAATATTAAGACAAAAAATCAGATAAACAAGCTATCATATAGGAACGTAGTTTTTCTAAGAACTTCATAAAAAAGCTTAAAGAAACAAGACTGTATTGCAAATGGAAGGAAACATTTAAAATAAGCTTTTATTTTTGAAAAGTGGCAGTAAATAAAAATAATGTGTATGATTGTTTATTCAGTCATTATATGCACTTGTAAAATTGTATTTTGCAAGTTATACAAATTTCATATTATCTGTGTGTGTGTGTTAGACACTCAGTCATGTCTGACTCTTGTGGATCCCATGGACGATAGCCTGCCAGGCTCCTCTGTCCATGGAATTCTCCAGGCAGGGGGTACAGGAGTGGGTTGCCATTTCCTCCTCCATCATATTATCTATGCATAGACTACTTGGGGTTTTGGATAGAAGTGTACGATAATCCACAGAATGATGCTACTAGAACCATCCTCTCTATTCTCAGTTCCATTTCTCAGAAGTGGTTTGCACTCTTGGCTCTGACACTCACTATGATTCTGTATAGATGCATAATGGATGCAATGGGAATGTGACCCAGCAGATTTTTCAGAGTGCATATTGTTTTCAGATCTTGATTTCCTTTGAATTATTGCTTGAGTTTGCTAATTTCTTTTGAATATATAGAGCCTTTTTTCTGCAGTGAGATTTGTCCCAGTAATATGAAATAATCATTTTTATTACTGGTTGTTTATTGACTATTATATTTAATAACTATAATCAAAATGATACAAACTATTATCTGTGTAAATTATTAACTTAATGTTAAAAAGCATGATTCATACAGATATCACTCAAATGAAATCTCTTATTCATGTTTACTAAAATATCAGGTTCATTTCAGTTCAGTTGCTCAGTCGTGTCTGACTCTTTGTGACCCCATGAACCGCAGCATGCCAGGCCTCCATGTCCATCACCAACCCCCAGTCCACCCAAATTCATATACATTGAGTCAGTGATGCCATCCAACCATCTGATCCTCTGTCATCCCTTTCTCCTCCTGCCCTCAATCTTTCTCAGCATCAGGATCTTTTCAAATGAGTCAGCTGTTTGCATCAGGTGGCCAAAGTATTGGAGTTTCAGCTTCAACATCATTCCTTCCAATGAATACCAAGGACTGATCTCCTTTAGGAAGGACTGGTTGGATCTTCTTGCAGTCCAAGGACTCTTAAGAGTCTTCTCCAAGACTATAGCTCAAAAGCATCAATTCTGCACTCAGCTTTCTTTATAGTCCAACTCTCACACCCATACATGACTACTGGAAAAACCATAGCCTTGACTAGATGGACCCTTGTTGGCAAAGTAATGTCTCTGCTTTTTAATATGCTGTCTAGGTTAGTATCAGATTAGTAACTGTTTTTAAGATTTACATGTATTTACTAAAATATAATTTTAGTTTCAGTGGTCTTATGGTATCCCTCAAATCTATCTTACTCAGTAGAATTAAACTTACACAAATTAGAAAAGGAAATATTTATTTAGTTTAATCTACCTGACATGGAAAGTCTGAAGGAAAGCTGCTTGACCCTTTATAAATGCTTAACATTTATATCATTGAATGAACATGTATTGCCTGTTTTGTTGGATGCTTTCTCAGAAAATGGAGACTGACATTTTGTACAAAATTCCCAAAACTACCCTCTGCCATGCTACACATTTGCTCTAAATTGTAAGTCTTTTTTTTTCTTCTCTTTTTTAAGGGATAGAGGGCATTTACTGAAAGCACTGGAGTAGCCGCAGATTTGAGGAAAGTTTCTCCCCATACCTCTCTTCCCCATAGATATATATTTGTATAGGAAGGCCCAAGAGGGAGGCTTCCTTACATTTCACACAAGGCCCACACTTTTTCCTCTGGTCCTGGCCTTGGCTGGGCGTTCATCTTCACAGTCTTCTCCTCTGGCTCCAACTTCAACAGTCTCAGCCTGAGACCTTACTGGCTTGGATCACACAGACATCTCGGATCAGCTCTCATCCCTTGGGTCTCAGTTTTCTCATATCTTAAATGGATAGGTAGGACTAAATGTCTGAAGATTCACGAGGTCTTTGCGTTCTATGGGAGACATGTCTTTTCATTCTGTATCCCTTAATGGTCTGTTGGAGATGGACCTCCATGTCATGTAGCACATGACATACACCATAAGCAGGTCTCCTTTCATATGTGAGAACGTGTCTGTCTCTTCCCCAACATCCATTACAGCCTGATCCACTGATAACTGAATTCCATGG
>NW_017214276.1:0-14849 GCF_001704415.2 Capra hircus
CCAAAAAAGAAAAGGAGTATGTCAAGGGCTGTAATATCGTACCTGAGTTATTTAACTTATATGCAGAGTACATCATGAAAAATGCTGGGATGGAAGATACATGAGCTGGAATCAAGATTGCGGTAGAAATATCAATAAACTTTAGATATGCAGATGACACCACCATTATGGCAGAATGTGAAGAGGAACGGGTATGTCGGGGAACTTCTTGAGTTGCAGCAAGGGTGTGAAGGACCCTTTGGAAGTTCCAGAGGTTAGGTGTGGTTAGTCTCAGATGCCTCAGCGGAAAATGTGCCTCATGTCGCCTGGAATGGAGAGGCTCCTGGAATATTCCCTAGTTTCAGGCAGGTGCTCTCTGAGTTACGACGGGGACTTCAGGGACCCGCTCTGGCGGCCACAGGAAAGGCCAGTCATCATGCGTGTTCCTAGGGGCCTCTCGTGATTCCTCTCCCGTCGATGCCGGGGCCTAAGACCTTGTGTGGAGTCGGGCCGGGAACCTGAGGATTCCTCTCCAGTACTGGACATGGATTTTGGGGTACTGTCTGGAGTCTCCACAAGGGAGTGAGGCCTCATCTCGACTGGGGGTATGAGCGTGCCCTTTCTTCCCATGCTGTAGCAGCAGTGTCACGCTTCCCCTTGCGTGGACCAAGGGATCTGTGGCTTTCCCTCGAGTCTTTCCCACGAGGTTTTCCCACAGCGCTGTCCCACGTGCCACGGTGGTGTGAGTCGATCCTCGGCGTGAAAGCCGAGGCAGTGAAGGGAAAACAAGTTCCTGTGGAATGGACTGAGACGTCTCGGGGAGTCTCGGAATGGTGGCACGACCCTGGCAGTTCCTCTCCCCTTTCCTTTGGAGAGCGCCTCCCGTTGAGATGCGATGGGAATGCCGGGAATTCTTTCCGGACCAAGCAGGGAAAGAATCCCTCATCTCGAGCTACGAGGCGGAAACGGAGCTCCTCTGGATGTGGGCGGGACTCTCGTGCTTCCTCTGGAGTGGAGACGGGTATGTCGGGGAACTTCTTGAGTTGCAGCATGACTGTGAAAGACTCTTTGGAAGTTCCAGAGGTCACGTGTGATTAGCCTCGAGACACCTCAGTGGAAACGGGCCTCATCTCGCCTGGAGGGGAGAACCTCCTGGATTTTTACCGAGTTGCGGCAGGTGCTCTCGACTTATGACGGGGACCTCATGGACCCGCTCTGGTGACCTCAGTAAAGGCCAGTCCCCATGCAAGTTACTAGAGGGCGTGTCGCTATTCATCTCCCGTCGATGCCAGGGCCTAAGACCTTGTGTGGAGTCGGGGCCAGAACCTGAAGATTCCTCTCCAGGGCTGACATGCATCTTGAGGTACTTCTGGAGTCTCCCCAGGGGAGTCAGTCCTCGTCTCGAGTGGGGCATGCACGTGCGCTTTCCTCCCGTGCTGTAGCAGCAGTGTCACGCTTCCCATCGCGTGGATCAAGGGATCTGTGGCTTTCCTCGAGGCTTTCAGACGAGGCTTTCCCACAGGGCTCTCCCACGTACCACCGCGATCCTCGCCTCTGCCACCGCGATCCTCGCCGTGCAAGTCGAAGCAGTGCAGGGAAAACAGGATCCTCTAGAATGGACTGAGACATCTGGGGGACTCTTGGAATGTGGCACGACCCATGAGTTCCTCTCGCCTTTCCTGTGCAGCGCGCCTCCTCTTGAGATGCGTCGGAAACGTCGGAAATTCTTTCCCGAGGAAGCAGAGAAGGATCCCTCATCTCGAGTTTGGAGGAGGAAAACGGAGCTCCTCTGGAGGTGGCCGGACCCTCGTGTCTTCCTCTGGAGTGGAGACGGGTATGTCGGGGAACTTCTTGAGTTGAAGCAAGGGTGTGTAGGACCCTTTGAAGTTCCAGAGTTTAGGCGTGATTACTCTCGAGACGCCGCAGAGAAAATGGGCCTCATCTCGACTGAAGCAGAGAACCTCCTGGATTTTCTCGAGTTGCGGCAGGTGCTCTCAACATACGACCGTGACCTCAGGGACATTGTAGCAGGTGTGTCACGCTTCCCGTCGCGGGGATCAAGGGATCTGTGCCTTTCCCTTGAGGCTTTCCCACGAGGCTTTCCCACAGGGCTGTCCCACGTGCCACCATGGTGTGAGTCGATACTCGGCGTGAAAGTCGAGGCAGTGCAGGGAAAACAGGTTCCTCTGAAATGGACTGACACATCTGGGGACTCTTGGAATGGTGGCACGACCCTGGAGTTCCTCTCGCCTTTCCTATTGAGAGCCCTTACTCTTGAGATGCCACGGGAACGCCGAAAAATCTTTCCTGACTAAGCAGGATAGGATCCCTCATCTCAAGCTGCCAGGCGGAAACGGGGTTCCTCTGGATGTGGGCGGGACCCTCATGCTTCCTCTCTAGTGGAAACGGGTATGTCGGGGAACTTCTTGAGTTGCAGCAAGGACCCTTTTGAATTTCCAGAGTTTAGGTGTGTTGAGCCTCCAGACGCCTCAGAGGAAATGGGCCTCATCTCGCCTGGAGGGGAGAACCTCCTGGATTTTCTAGAGTTGGGCAGGGTCTCTCGAGTTAAGACGGGGACCTCAGGGACCCGCTCTGGTGGCCTCAGGAAAGGCCAGTGCCTGTGGGAGTTGCAAGGGGGCCTTTCGGGATTCCTCTCCCGTCGATGTTGGGGCCTAAGACCTTGTGTGGAGTCGGGGCCGGAACCTGAGGATTCCTCCCCAGTGCTGACATGGGTCTTGGCGTATTTCTGGAGTCTCCCCTTGGGAGTCAGTGCTCATCTCGTGTGGGTGCATGCACGTGAGCTTTCCTAACGAACTGTAGCAGCAGTGTCACACTTCCCGTCACGTGGATCAAGGGATCTGTGGCTTTCCCTCGAGGCTTTCCCACGAGGATTTTCCTCAGGGCTGTCCCACGAGCCACCGTGGTGTGAGTCGATCCTCGGCTTGAAAGTCGAGGCAGTGCAGGGAAAACAGGTTTCCCTGGAATTGACAGAGACATCTGGGGGACTCTGGGAATGGTGGAACGACCCTGGAGTTTCTCTCGCCTTTCCTGTGGAGAGGGCCTCCTCTTGAGATGCGACTGGAACGCCGGGAATGCTTTCCAGACCACGCAGGGAAAGGATCCCTCCTCTCGAGCTATGAGGTGGAACGGTGCTCCTTTGAAAGTGGGCGGGAAGATGTTGATACTCTCGAGTGGAGACGGGTATGTCGGAGAACTTCTTGAGTTGCAGCAAGGGTGTGAAGGACCCTTTGGAAGTTCCAGAGGTTAGGTGTGATTAGCCTCGAGACGCCTCAGCGCAAATGGGCCTCATCTCGCCTTTAAGGACGCCAAGATCCATGTCAGCACTGGAGAGGAATCCTCAGGTTCCGGCACCGACTCCACACAAGGTCTTAGGCCCCGGCATCGAAGGGAGAGGAATCCCGAGAGGCCCCCGAGCAACTCGCATGGGGAATGGCCTTTTCCTGAGGCCACCAGAGCGGGTCCCTCAGGTCCCAGTCTTAAGTCGAGATCACCTGTCCCAACTCGAAAAAATCCAACAGGTTCTCCCCTCCAGGCGAGATGAGGCCCATTTCCGCTGAGGCGACTCGAGGCTAATAACACCTAAACTTCTGGAACTTCCAAAGGGTTCTTCACACCCTTGCTGCAACTCAAGAAGTTCCCCGACATACCGGTCTCCACTCGAGAGGAAGCACGAGAGTCCCGCCCACATCCAGAGGAGCCCCGTTTCCTCCTCACAGCTAGAGAGGTGGTATCCTTTCCCTGCGTGGTCGGGAAAGAATTCCCGGTCTTCCCGTCACAACTCAAGAGGAGGCGCTCTAAACAGGAAAGGTGAGAGGAACTCCAGGGTCGTGCCACCATTCCCAGTGTACCCCAGATATCTCAGTCCATTCCAGGGAAACCTGTTTTCCCTGCACTGCCTCGACTTTCAAGCTGAGGATCGACTCACAGCACGGTGGCACGTGGGACAGCCCTGTGAGAAAGCCTCGTGAGAAAGCCTCATGAGAAAGCCTCGAGGGAAAGCCACTGATCCCTTGATCCACTCGACGGGAAGAATGACACTGCTGCTACAGCTCGGGAGGAAAGCGATCTTCAATGCCCCCACTCGAATGAGGACTGACTCCCCTGGGGAGACTCCCGAAGTACCCCAAAATCCATGTCAGCACTGGAGAGGAATCCTCAGGTTCCAAGACCGACGCACACAAGGTCTTAGGCCCCGGGATCGACGGGAGAGGAATCCCGAGAGGCCACCAAGCAACTCGCATGGGGACTGGCCTTTCCTGAGGCCACCAGTCGGGTCCCTGAGGTCCCCGACGTAAGTCGAGAGCTCCTGCCGAAACTCGGAGAAAATCCAGGAGGTTCTCCCCTCCAGGCGAGATGAGGCCCATTTCCGCTGAGGCGTCTTGAGGCTAATGAAATCTAACATCTGGAACTTCCAAAGGGTCCTTCTCGCCCTTGCTGCAACTCAAGAAGTTCCCCGACATACTCGTCTCCACCTGAGAGGAAGCACGAATGTCCCGCCCACATCCAGAGGACCCCAGTTTCCGCCTGCTAGCTCGAGAGGAGGGATAATTCTCCCTGGGTGGTCGGGAAAGAATTCCTGGAGTTCCCGTCGCATCTGAAGAGGAGGCGCTCTCCACAGGAAAGGCGAGAGGAACTCCAGGGTCGTGCCACCATTCCCAGAGTCCCCCAGATGTCTCAGTCCATTCCAGGGAAACCTGTTTTCCCTGCACTGCGTCGACTTTCAAGCCGAGGATCAACTCACAACACGGTGGCACGTGGGACAGCCCTGTGGGAAAACTTCCTGGGAAAGCCTCCTGGGAAAGCCTCAAGGGAAAGCCACAGATCCCTTGATCCACACGAAGGGAAGCATGACACTGCTGCTACAGCTCGGGAGGAAAGCGCACGTGCATGCCCCAACTCGAGACGAGGACTGACTCCCCTGGGGAGACTCCAGAAGTACCCCAAGATCCATGTCAGCACTGGAGAGGAATCCTCAGGTTCCGGCACCGACTCCACACAAGGTCTTAGGCCCCGGCGTCGACGGGAGAGGAATCCCGAGAGGCCCCCGAGCAACTCTCATGGGGACTGACCTTTCCTGAGGCCACCAGAGCAGGTCCCTGAGGTCCCCGACGTAAGTCGAGAGCACCTGCCGCAACTCGAGAAAATCCAGGAGGTTCTCCCCTCCAGGCGAGATGAGGCCCATTTCCGCTGAGGCGTCTTGAGGTTAATCACATCTAACATTTGGAATTTCCAAAGGTTCCCTCACACCCTTGCTGCAACTCAAGAAGTTCCCCGACAAACCCGTCTCCATTCGAGAGGAAGCACGAGAGTCCCGCCCACATCCAGAGGAGCCCCGTTTCCGCATCCTAGCTCGAGAGGAGGGATCCTTTCCCTGCGTGGTCGGGAAAGAATTACCGGCATTTCCGTCGCATCTCAAGAGGAGTCGCTCTCCACAGGAAAGGCTAGAGGAACTCCAGGGTCGTGCCACCATTCCCAGAGTCCCCGAGATGTCTGAGTCCATTCCAGGGAAACCTGTTTTCCCTGCACTGCCTCGATTTTCAAGCCGAGGATCGACTCACACCACGGTGGCACGTGGGACAGCCCTGTGTGAAAGCCTCGAGAGAAAGCCTCGTGGGAAAGCCTCGAGGGAAAGCCACAGATACCTGATCCACGCGAAGGGAAGCGTGACACTGCTGCTAAAGCTGGGAGGAAAGCGCACGTGCATGCCCCCACTCGAGAGGAGGACTGACTCCCCTGGGGAGACTCCAGAAGTACCCCAAGATCCATGTCAGCACTGGAGAGGAATCCTCAGGTTCGGGCACCGACTCCACACAAGGTCTTAGGCCCCGGCATCGATGGGAGAGGAATCCCGAGAGGCCGCCGAGCAACTCGCATGGGGACTGGCCTTTCCTGAGGCAACCAGAGCGGGTCCCTGAGGTCAGAGTCGTAAGTCGAGAGCACCTGCTGCAACTCGAGAAAATCCAGGAGGTTCTCCCCTCCAGGCGAGATGAGGCCCATTTGCGCTGAGTCTTCTCGAGGCTAATCATACCTAAACTCTGGAACTTCCAAAGGGTCCTTCACACCCTTGCTGCAACTCAAGAAGTTCCCCGACATAACCCGTCTCCACTTGAGATGAAACTCGAGAGTCCCGCCCATATCCAGAGGAGCCCCGTTTCCGCCTCCTAGCTCGACGGAGGGATCCTTTCCCTGCGTGCTCGGGAAAGAATTCCCGGCGTTTCATCGCATCTCAAGAGGAGGCGCTCTCCACAGGAAAGGCGAGAGGAACTCCAGTGTCGTGCCACCATTCCCAGAGTCCCCCAGATGTCTCAGTCCATTCCAGGGAAACCTGTTTTCCCTGCACTGCGTCGACTTTCAAGCCGAGGTTCGACACACACCACGGTGGTACGTGGGACAGCCCTGTGGGAAAGCCTCGTGGGAAAGCATCGAGGGAAAGCCACAGATCCCTTGATCCAAGCGAAGGGAAGCGTGACACTGCTGCTACAGCTCGAGAGGAAAGCGCACGTGCAGGCCCCCAATCGAGACGCGGACTGACTCCCCTCGGGAGACTCAGAAGTACCCCAAGATCCATGTCAGCACTGGAGAGGAATTCTCAGGTTCCAGCACCGAAGCCACACAAGGTCTTAAGCCAGCGCGACACTGCTGCTACAGCTCGAGAGGAAAGCACACGTGCAGGCCCCCACTCGAGACGAGGACTGACTCCCCTGGGGAGACTCCAGAAGTACCCCAAGATCCATGTCAGCACTGGAGAGGAATCCTCAGGTTAGGGCACTGACCGAACACAAGGTGTTAGGACCCAGCATCGACGGGAGTGGAATCCCGAGAGGCCCGCGAGCAACTCGCATGGGGACTGGCCTTTCCTGAGGAAACCAGAGCGGGTCCCTGAGGTCCGCGTCGTAAGTCGAGAGCACCTGCCACAACTTGAGAAAATCCAGGAGGTTCTCCCCTCCAGGCGAGATGAGGCCCATTTCCACTCAGGCGTTTCGAGGCTAATCACACCTAACCTCTGGAACTTCCAAAGGGTCCTTCACACCCTTGCTGCAACTCAAGAATTTCCCCGACATACCCGTCTCCACTCGAGAGGAAGCACGAGAGTCCCGCCCACACCTAGAGGAGCCCCGTTTCTGCCTCCTAGCTCGAGAGGAGGGATCCTTTCCCTGCGTGGTCAGGAAAGATTTCCCGGCGTTCCCGTCGTATGTCAAGAGGAGGCGATCTCCACAGGAAAGGAGAGGAACTCCAGGGTCGTGCCACCATTCACTGAGTCCCCCAGATGTCTCAGTCCATTCCAGGGAAACCTGTTTTCCCTGCACTGCCTCGACTTTCAAGCCGAGGTTCGACTCACACCACGGTGGCACGTGGGACAGCCCTGTCGGAAAGCCGCGTGGGAAAGCCTCGTGCGAAAGCCTCGTGGGAAAGCCTCGAGGGAAAGCCACAGATCCCTTGATCCATTCGTCGGGAAGCATGACAATGCTGCTCAATCTCGGCAGGAAATCGCACGAGCATGCCCCCACTCGAGACGAGGACTGAGTCCCCTGGGGAGACTCTAGAATTACCCCAAGATCCGTTTCACAGTGGAGAGGAATCCTCAGGTTACGGCACCAAATCCACACAAGGTCTTAGGCACCGGAATCGACGGGAGAGGAATCCCGAGAGGCCTTCGAGCTACTCGCATTGGGACTGGCCTTTCCTGAGGCCACCAGAGCGGGTCCCTGATGTCCCCGTCGTAAGTCGAGAACAGCTGCCCCAACACGAGAAAATCCAGGAGGTTCTCCCCTCCAGGCAAGATGAGGCCCAATTCCGCTGAAGTGTCCCGAGGCTCATCACACCTAACCTCTGGAACCTACTAAGGGTCATTCACACCATTGCTGCAAATCAAGAAGTTCCCCGACAAACCAATCTCCACTCGAGAGGAAGCACGAGAGTCGCGCCCACATCCAGAGGAGCCCCGGTTCCGCCTCCTAGCTCGAGTGGAGGGATCGTTTCCCTGCGTGTTCGGGAAAGAATTCACGGTGTTCCCGTCGCATCTCAAGAGGAGGCGCTCTCCACAGGAAAGGCGAGAGGAACTCTACCGTCGTCCCACCATTCCCAGAGTGCCCAAGATGTCTCTGTCCATTCCAGGGAAACCTGTTTTCCCTGCACTGCCTCGACTTTCAAGCCGAGGATCGGCTCACACCACGGTGGCACGTGGGACAGCCCTTTGGAAAATCCTCGAGGGAAAGACACTGATCCCATTATCCACTCGACGGGTAGCATGACACTGCTGCTAGAGCTCGGGAGGAAAGCGAACGTGCATGTCCCGACTCGAGAGGAGGACTGACTCCCCTGGGGCGACTCCAGAAGTTCCCAAGATCCATGTCAGCATTGGAGAGGAATCCTCAGGTTCCCGCCCTGACTTCAAACAAGGTATTAGGCCCTGGCATCGACGGTAGAGGAATCCCGAGAGGCTCCCGAGCAACTCGCAAGGGGACTGTCCTTTTCTAGGGCCACCAGAGCGGGTCTCTGAATTCCCTGTCGTAAGTCGAGAGCACATGCTGCAACTCAACAAAATCCAGGAGGTTCTCCCCTCCAGGCGAGATGAGGCCCATTTCCGCTGAGGCGTCCTGATGCTAATCACACCTAACCTCTGGAACTTCCAAAGGGTCCTTCACACCCTTGCTGCAACTCAAGAGGTTCCCCGACATACCCGTCTCCACTCGAGAGGAAGCAGGATAGTAACGCCGACATTCAGAGGAGTCCCGTTTCCGTCTCCTAGCTCGAGAGGAGGGATCCTTTCCCTGCGTCGTCGGGAAAGAATTCCCGGCGTTCCCGTCGCATCTCAAGAGGAGGCGCTCTCCACAGGAAAGGCGAGAGGAACTCCAGGGTCGTGCCACCATTCCCAGAGTCCCCCAGATGTCTCAGTCCATTCCAGGGAAACCTGTTTTCCCTGCACTGCCACGACTTTCATGCGGAGCATCGAATCACACCTCGGTGGCACGTGGGACAGCCCTGTGGGAAAGCCTCGTGGGAAAGCCTCGTGGGAAAGCATCGAGGGAAAGCCACAGATCCCTTGATCCACGAGAAGGGAAGCGTGACACTGCTGCTACAGCTCGGGAGGAAAGCGCACGTGCTGCCCCCACCCGAGACGAGGAATGATTCCCCTTGGGAGACTCCAGAAGTACCCCAAGATCCATGTGAGCACTGGAGAGGAATCCTCAGGTTTCGGCACCGACTCCACACAAGGTCTTAGGCCCCGGGGTCTACGGGAGAGGAATCCCGAGAGGCCCCAGAGAAACTCGCATGGGGACTGGTGTTTCCTGAGGCCACCACAGCGGGGTACCTGAGGTCCCCGTCGTAAGTCGAGAGCACCTGCCGCAACTCGAGAAAATCCAGGAGGTTCTCCCCTCCAGGCGAGATGAGGCCCATTTCCGCTGAGGCGTCTCGAGGCTAATCACATCTTACCTCTGGAACTTCCAAAGGGTCCTTCCCACCCTTGCTGCAACTCAAGAATTTCCCCGACATACCCGTCTCCACTCGAGAGGAAGCACGAGAGTAACGCCCACATTCAGAGGAGCCCCGTTTCCGTCTCCTAGCTCGAGAGGAGGGATCCTTTCCCTGCGTGGTCGGGAAAGAATTCCCGGCGTTCCCGTCCCATCTCAATAGGCGGCGATCTCCACAGGAAAGGCAGAGGAACTCCAGGGTCGTGCCACCATTCCTAGAGTCCCCCAGATGTCTTAGTCCATTCCAGGGAAACATGTTTTCCCTGCCCTGCCTCGACTTTCAAGCCGAAGATCGACTCACACCACGGTGGCACGTGGGACTGCCCTGTGGGAAAGCTTCGTGGGAAAGCCTCGTGGGAAAGCCTCGAGGGAAAGCCACAGATCCCTTGATCCACGCGAAGGGAAGCGTGACACTGCTGCTACAGCTCAGGAGTAAAGGGTACGTGCATGCCCCCACTCGAGACGAGGACTGACTCCCCTGGGGAGACTCCAGAAGTACCCCAAGATCCATGTCAGCACTGGAGAGGAATCCTCAGGTTCCGGCACCGACTCCACACAAGGTCTTAGGCCCCGGCATCGACGGGAGAGGAATCCCGAGAGACCCCAGAGCAACTCGCATGGGGACTAGCCTTTCCTGAGGCCACTAGAGCGGGTCCCTGAGGTCCCCGTCGTAAGTCGAGAGCACCTGCCGCAACTCGAGAAAATCCAGGAGGTTTCCCCTCCAGGCGAGATGAGGCCCATTTCCGCAGTGGCGTCTCGAGGCTAATCACACCTAACCTCTGGAACTTCCAAAGAGTCCTTCACACCCTTGCAGCAACACAAGATGTTCCCCGACATACCCGTCTCCACTCGAGAGGAAGCTCGAGAGTCCCGCCCACATCCAGAGGAGCCCCGTTTCCGCCTCCTAGCTTGAGAGGAGGCGACTTTTCCCTGCGTGGTCAGGAAAGAATTCCCGGCGTTCCCGTCGCATCTCAAGAGGAGGCGCTCTCCACAGGAAAGGCGATAGGAACTCCAGGGTCGTGCCACCATTCGCAGAGTGCCCCCGATGTCTCCGTCCATTCCAGGGAAACCTGTTTTCCCTGCACTGCCTCCACTTTCAAGCCGAGGATCGACTCACACCACGGTGGCACGTGGGACAGCCCTGTTGGAAAGCCTCGTGGGAAAGCCTCGTGGGAAAGCCTCGGAAAGACACAGATCCCTTGATCCACGCGAAGGGAAGCGTGACACTGCTGCTACAGCTCGGGAGGAATGCGCACGTGCATGCCCCCACTCGAGAAGAGGACTGACTCCCCCTGGGGAGACTCCAAAACTACCCCAAGATCCATGTCAGCACTGGAAAGGAATCCTCAGGTTCCGTCACCGACTCCACACAAGGTCTTAGGCCCCGGCATCGACGGGAGAGGTAATCCCAAGAGGCCCCCGAGCAACTCGATTGGGGACTGGCCTTTCCTGAGGCCACCAGAGCGGGTCCCTGAGGTCCCCGTCGTAAGTTGAGAGCACCTGCCGCAACTCGAGAAAATCCATTAGGTTCTCCCCTCCAGGCGAGATGAGGCCCATTTCTGCTGAGGCGTCTCGAGTCTAATCACACCTAACGTCTGGAACTTCCAAAGGGTCCTTCACACCCTTGTTGCAATTCAAGAAGTTCTCCAACATACCCGTCTCCACTCGAGAGGAAGCACGAGAGTCCCGCCCACATCCAGAGGAGCCCCTGTTTCCGCCTCCTAGCTCGAGAGGAGGGATCCTTTTCCCTGGGTGGTCGCGAAAGAATTTCCCGCGTTCCCGTCGCATCTCAAGAGGAGGTGCTCTGCACAGGAAAGGCGAGAGGGACTCCAGGGTCGTGCCACAATTAGCAGAGTCACCCAGATGTCTCAGTCCATTCCAGGGAAAACTGTTTTCCCTGCACTGCCTCGACTTTCAAGCCGAGGATCGACTCACACCACGGTGGAACGTGAGACAGCCCTGTGGGAAAGCCTCGTGGGAAAGCCTCGAGGGAAAGCCACAGATCCCTTGATCCACGCGAAGGGAAGCGTGACACTGCTGCTACAGCTTGGGAGGAAAGCGCACCTGCATGCCTTCCCTTGAGACGAGGACTGACTCCCCTGGGGAGACTCCAGAAGTTCCCCAAGATCCATGTCATCCCTGGATAGGAATCCTCAGGTTCCGGCACCGACTCCACACAAGGTCTTAGGCCCCGGTATCGACGGGAGAGGAATCCCGAGAGGCCACCGAGCAACTTGTATGGGGACTGGCCTTTCCTGAGGCCACCACACCGGGTCCCTGAGGTCCCTGTCGTATGTCGAGAGCACCTGCTGTAACACGAGAAAATCCAGGAGGTTCTGCCCTCCAGGCGAGATGAGGCCCATTTCCGCTGAGGCGTCTCGAGGCTAATCACACCTAACCTCTGGAACTTCCAAAGGGTCCTTCACACCCTTGCTGCAACTCAAGAAGTTCCCCGACATACCCGTCTCCACTCGAGAGGAAGCACAACAGTCCCGCCCACATCCAGAGGAGCCCCGTTTCCGCCTCCTAGCTTGAGAGGAGGGATTCTTTCCCTGCGTGGTTGGGAAAGAATTCCCCGTGTTCCCGTCGCATCTCAAGAGGAGGAGATCTCCACAGGAAAGGCGAGAGGGACTCCAGGGCCTTGCCAGCATTCCAAGAGTCCCCCAGATGTCTAAGTCCATTCCAGAAGAACCTGTTTTCCCTGCACTGCCTCGACTTTCACGCCGAGGATCAACTCACACCACCGTGGCACGTGGGACAGCCCTGTTGAAAAGCCTCGTGTGAAAGCCTCAATGGAAAGCGACAGATCCCTTGATCCACACGTCAGAAAGCGTGACACTGCTTCTACAGCTCGTGAGGAAATGGCAGGTGCATGCCCCCACATGAGATGAGGACTGAATCCCGTGGCGAGACTCCAGAAGTACGGAAAGACTCATGTCAGCACTGGAGAGGCATCCTCAGGGTCTGGCCCCGACTCCACACAAGGTCTTAGGCACCGGCATCGGTGGGATAGGAATCCCTAGAGGCCCCCTGGTAACTCGCATGGGGACTGGCCTTTCCTGAGGCCACCAGAGCGGGTCCCAGAGGTCCCCATCGTAACTCGAGAGCACCTGCCGCAACTGGGTAAAATCCAGGAGGTTCTCCCCTCCAGGCGAGATGAGGCCCATTTCCCCTGAGGCCTATATGCTGTATGTAATTTCCACTGATATTTAGAGCTTCACATACCTGTTAATTAACGTGGCTACAAAGACAGGGCCATTGTCGTATTCTATACTGGTTGGAAACCCAAGTCTGGGAATTATTTCTCAAATCAGCGAGCTACTTCATTTTCTTTTTCAGATCAGGTAGGGAAGGCTCTGCCCAACCGGAGAAGGTACCTACTGTTCTAGTAAGTCATGATAACAGGTGACTGCCTTTGCTTCCCCGAAGGACACTCGCTTTCCCTGCATCCTGAGAACTCCACGTCTCAGCCAGTTGGAAAAGCGCTTCTTGGAGGTCATTATTCAGGGGCAACTACCCCTGGAGCCTGGGGCCATAGGGAGCGGCTCCACACTCCAGGGAAAGGCAGAGCCACAGCCACACATCTGTCCCATCCCCTTTGCTCTGTAGGAGAGCTCTAGTGAGCCTAGGTCTGTCAGGAAAATTCTTGGCTCCTATGGGGACACATTCTATGTGTGAAACTGCATCCAGGACCTAGGGGCCACCAGGGAGCCTGTTTCTCTCGGGGGCGGAGGGGGTGGGGGGCCTGAAGCAGTGCGGCCCAGCAACAGCTTCCACATCCATCCAATTGCTCTTTTCTTACCTCTGATAGAACTAGCTTTGTTCCAGCCTTTGGCAATTTGGAGGCAAGCGGGCCCCACTTCCTCCCCAAGGAGGCATGGGACCTACTTTGAGTGGAAAGGCCCCTCACGGAGCTGAACCCAGGAAGGCACCCAGTCATGTCTGACACATTCCTGCATCCTGCTTCTTCATGAGCAATACCGCTATAAGCTAGGAATGTCTTTCCAAGGCTCAGAAAGGACAGGGGAGATGCATGGTGCTGCCTCTGGAATTTCGGTCCTCTTAGCAGACCTGGAGGTCTCCCCTTGAAGGAGCTCAACCAGTTTCTTCCAAATACAGGCTTGCAAACACACACTGGGTGGCTGCCTCTTCTTTCCCTGAAGGGCGATCACTTTCCCCGCATCCTGTGAACTCTGCATCCCAGCCTGCTGGAAAAGCGCTTCTTGGAGGTCATTTTTCAGGGACAATTTTTCCTGGAGCCCGGGGCCATAGGGAGGGCCCCATGCTCGCTGGGAAAGGCAGAGTCACATCCACAGTCTGTTCTACCCCTTTTGCCCTGTAGGGAGAGCTCTAGTGAGCCTAGGTCTGTCAGGAAAATTCTTGGCTCCTATGGGGACACACCCTGTGTGTTAGCCTGCATATCGGACCTAGGGGCCACAGGGCGCCTGTTCCTCTCGGGGGGGACCCTGAAGTGGTGCGGCCCAGCAACAGCCTGAACATCCATCGATTGCTCTTTTCTTCCTTCTGATACAGCTAGCTTTGCTTCTCGCTTTGGCATTTCGGAAGCCAGGGGGAGCCCCACCGCTGTTGTCCTGGGGTCTATTGGAGGTACCGGGTCTATTGGACCCCAGCATGGCACCCGACCCCTCAGACACACTCCCGCAGCCTCCTTCCCCATGGGCAGGACTGTTCTGACCTAGGAATGTGTTCCCAAGGCTCAGAAAATGCAGGGGAACACACGGCCTGACTCTGGAACTGAGGATTGGAGCAGGCCTGGAGGTCTGACGTCTGAGACGCCAAACACTTGCTGCAAGATACAGGTTGTGAAAACACACTCTCTGGGGCTGCCTTTCCTTCCTCCAAGGAAGAGAGCTTTTCCAGTCTCTCCGTGCTGAGTCATACAAGGCTGCAAAGGTCTGGCTTCGAGGGCATTTCTCAGCGGCATGGCCCCTGAGGCCCTGCACCCAGGGAGGATCCTACCCTCCAGGGGAAGTCAAAGCAACCTCCAAACAGCTGTTCTCTCATGTTTCCTCTGCAGGAGGGAGCTAGTGAGCCAGGTCTGTCTGGAACGTTCTTGGATCCTGCGGGGAAATCATCCTGGGAGCCCACTGGATACCAGTCGTAGGGCTAAAATTTCGCATTTTTCCTTCCTTGGAGCCCTAACGCAGTACAGCCTAGCAACTGCTTGAAAATCGCATCCTGTTGCTGTTTTCCCTCTGACAGAGCGAGCTTTGCTCCCATTTGGGGATTTTCAGAAGCAAGGTGGTGGCCTGCAACTCCTTGCCTGGGGTCCATTGGAGGTGCAAGGTGCCCCTCGACAGGTGACCCCAGCAATGACACCTGGCCCCCCTCAGACACACTCCCGCAGCAGTCCGC
>NW_017214277.1:0-14849 GCF_001704415.2 Capra hircus
GTGGCGTTTCCGAGCCTCACACAGGCCTGCTCCTTCCTGGGGAGGGAGCCTAAAAGCAAGGCAAGTCTGCGCAAGGCTAGCCCGGCAGAGCCATCGCGCCAGGAACTCTGCCAGATCGGGCTCTGAACAGAGCTAGAGCTCTGCCGTACTGGAGGCGCACTTAGCTTCGTGTAAGCAGGGCTTTCACTTGACGGGGCTTGCTGCCTCCTCTTCCCCGAGGAGGCTCGCTTCCTGCTGGCTGTGCACTCGCCTATCAGGCGGCGGGCGCAGGGCTCCTCCAGCAGGTCTTGCCTCAGGGGCTGCTTCCCCTGAGTTGGGCTGTGGGCAGGAACCCAGACACGCAGGATCAGGCCCCAAACACCTGCACATGTCTCTGCTGGGGAGGAGAGTGCTAGGGAACCTACGTCTGTCATACACTTTCTGGGCACCCAAGGAATCAGCCTCCGTGTGTGGGGCTGAAAACCCCAGCCAGGGGCCCTGGGAGCCTGGTGCTCCGGTGCGGCGCTGTCTGGCGGCCAAGAAACCGCTGGAGGAGCCCTGCAGTTGCCCTTCCCTTCCCTCTGACAGATTCTCACTGCTGGAGCCCTTGGCAGTGTGCAACCCACCAGCCCCTAAGCCCTCCTCAAGGACGCTTGGACCTAAGTGCAAAGGCAAGGCAGGATTGGAGCTGAGGCAAGAAGGCGCCAGTGGCGGTTCCCAGGCTCCTGCTGCCTGCTCCTTCCTGGGAGGAGCCTAAAAGCAAGGCAAGTCTGGCAAGGCTAGCCCCGCAGAGCAGCCTCGCGCCAGGAACTCTGCCAGATCGGGGCTCTGAGCAGAGCTAGAGCTCTGCCGTACTGGAGCCACTTAGCTCCGTGCAAGCAGGGCTTTCAACTTGACGGGCTGCTGCCTCCTCTTCCCCCGAGGAGGCTCGCTTCCCTGCTGGCTGTGCACTCGCCTATCAGGCGGCGCGCAGGGCTCCTCCAGCAGGTCTTGCCTCAGGGGCTGCTTCCCCTGAGTTTGGGCTGTGGGCAGGAACCCAGACACGCAGGATCAGGCCCCAAACCACCTGCACATGTCTCTGCTGGGGAGGAGAGTGCTAGGGAACCTACGTCTGTCATACACTTTCTGGGCACCCAAGGAATCAGCCTCCGTGTGTGCGGGGCTGAAAACCCCAGCCAGGGGCCCTGGAGCCTGGTGCTCTCCGTGCGGCGCTGATCTGGCGGCCAAGAAACCGCTGGAGGAGCCCTGCAGTTGCCCTTCCCTTCCCTCTGACAGAGCTTCTCACTGCTGAAGCCCTTGGCAGTGTGCAACCCACCAGCCCCTAAGCCCTCCCCAAGGACGCCTGGCACCTAGTGCAAAGGCAAGGCAGGATTGGAGCTGAGGCAAGGAAGGCGCCAGTGGCGTACTCCCAGGCTCCTGCTGCCTGCTCCTTCCTGGAGAGGCAGCCTAAAAGCAAGGCAAGTCTGGGCAAGGCTAGCCCCCGGCCAGAGCAGCCTCGCGCCAGGAAACTCTGCCAGATCGGGGCTCTGAGCAGAGCTAGAGCTCTGCCGTACTGGAGGCGCACTTAGCTCCGTTGCAAGCAGGGCTTTCAACTTGACGGGGCTGGGCTGCCTCCTCTTCTCCCCGAGGAGGCTCGCTTCCCTGCTGGCTGTGCACTCGCCTATCAGGCGGGGGCGCAGGGCTCCTCCAGCAGGTCTTGCCTCAGGGGCTGCTTCCCCTGAGTTGGGGCTGTGGGCAGGAACCCAGACACGCAGGATCAGGCCCCAAACACCTGCACATGTCTCTGCTGGGGAGGAGAGTGCTAGGGAACCTACGTCTGTCATACACTTTCTGGGCACCCAAGGAATCAGCCTCCGTGTGTGCGGGGCTGAAAAACCCCAGCCAGGGGCCCTGGGAGCCTGGTGCTCTCGGTGCGGCGCTGATTCTAGGCGGCCTAGAAACCGCTGGAGGAGCCCTGCAGTTGCCCTTCCCTTCCCTCTGACAGAGCTCTCACTGCTGGAAGCCCTTGGCAGTGTGCAACCCACCACCCCCTAAGCCCTCCCAACGACGCCTGGCACCTATGTGCAAAGGCAAGGCAGGATTGGAGCTGAGGCAAGGAAGGCACCAGTGGCGTCTCCCAGGCTCGCTCAGACAGCTCCTTCCTGGGGAGGGAGCCTAAAAGCAAGGCAAGTCTGGGCAAGGCGAGCCCCCGGCCAGAGCAGCCTCGCGCCAGAAACTCTGCCAGATCGGGGCTCTGAGCAGAGCTAGAGCTCTGCCGTACTGGAGGCCCACTTAGCTCCGTGCAAGCAGGGCTTTCCTCTTGACTGGGCTCGGCTGCCTCCTCTTCTCCCGAGGAGGCTCGCTACACTGCTGGCTGTGCTCTCGCCTATCAGGCGGGCGCGCAGGGCTCCTCCAGCAGGTCTTGCCTCAGGGGCTGCTTCCCCTGAGTTGAGGCTGTGGGCGGGAACCCAGACACGCAGGATAAGGCCCCAACCACCTGCACATGTCTCTGCTGGGGAGGAGAGTGCTAGGGAACCTACGTCTCTCACACACTTTCTAGGCACCCACGGAGTCAGCCTCTGGGAGTGTGGGGATGCAAAACCCAGCCAGGGGCCCTTGGAACCTGGTGCTCTCCGTGCGGAGCTTTGTCTGGGCGGCCAAGGAACCGCTGAAGGAGCCCTGCTGTTGCCCTTCGCTTCCCTCTGACAGAGCTTTCACTGCTGGAGCCCTTGGCAGTGTGCAACCCACCAGCCCCTAAGCCCTCCTCAAGGACGCTTGGGACCTAAGTGCAAAGGCAAGGCAGGGGTAGAGCTGAAGCCAGGAAGGCGCCAGTGGCGTTTCCGAGCCTCACACAGCCTGCTCCTTCCTGGGGAGGGAGCCTTAAAGCAAGGCAAGTCTGCGCAAGGCTCGCCTATGGCAGAGCATCTTGGTGCCAGGAACTCTGCCAGATCGGGCCTCTGAACAGAGCTAGAGATCTGCCGTACTGGAGTCGCACTTAGCTTCGTGTAAGCAGGGATTTCAGCTTGACGGGGACTTGCTGCCTCCTCTTCCCCCGAGGAGGCTCGCTTCCCTGCTGGCTGTGCACTCGCCTATCAGGCGGGGGCGCAGGGCTCCTCCAGCAGGTCTTGCCTCAGGGGCTGCTTCCCCTGAGTTGGGGCTGTGGGCAGGAACCCAGACACGCAGGATCAGGCCCCAAACACCTGCACATGTCTCTGCTGGGGAGGAGAGTGCTAGGGAACCTACGTCTGTCATACACTTTCTGGGCACCCAAGGAATCAGCCTCCGTGTGTGCGGGGCTGAAAACCCCAGCCAGGGGACCTGGGAGCCTGGTGCTCTCCGTGTGGCGCTGAATCTGGGCGGCCAAGCAACCGCTGGAGGAGCCCTGCAGTTGCCCTTCCCTTCCCTCTGACAGAATTCTCACTGCTGGAGCCCTTGGCAGTGTGCAACCCACCAGCCCCTAAGCTCTCCTTAAGGAGGACTGGGACCTAAGTGCAAAGGCAAGGCAGGATTGGAGCTGAGGCAAGAAAGGCGCCAGTGGCGACTCCCAGGCTCCTGCTGCCTGCTCCTTCCTGGAGAGGCAGCCTAAAAGCAAGGCAAGTCTGGGCAAGGCTAGCCCCCGGCAGAGCAGCCTCGCGCCAGGAACTCTGCCAGATCGGGGCTCTGAGCAGAGCTAGAGCTCTGCCGTACTGGAGGCGCACTTAGCTCCGTGCAAGCAGGGCTTTCAACTTGACGGGGCTGGGCTGCCTCCTCTTCCCCCGAGGAGGCTCGCTTCCCTGCTGGCTGTGCACTCGCCTATCAGGCGGGGGCGCAGGGCTCCTCCAGCAGGTCTTGCCTCAGGGGCTGCTTCCCCTGAGTTGGGGCTGTGGGCAGGAACCCAGACACGCAGGATCAGGCCCCAAACACCTGCACATGTCTCTGCTGGGGAGGAGAGTGCTAGGGAACCTACGTCTGTCATACACTTTCTGGGCACCCAAGGAATCAGCCTCCGTGTGTGCGGGGCTGAAAACCCCAGCCAGGGGCCCTGGGAGCCTGGTGCTCTCGGTGCGGCGCTGATTCTAGGCGGCCTAGAAACCGCTGGAGGAGCCCTGCAGTTGCCCTTCCCTTCCCTCTGACAGAGCTCTCACTGCTGAAGCCCTTGGCAGTGTGCAACCCACCACCCCCTAAGCCCTCCCCAACGACGCCTGGCACCTATGTGCAAAGGCAAGGCAGGATTGGAGCTGAGGCAAGGAAGGCACCAGTGGCGTCTCCCAGGCTCGCTCAGACAGCTCCTTCCTGGGGAGGGAGCCTAAAAGCAAGGCAAGTCTGGGCAAGGCGAGCCCCCGGCCGAGCAGCCTCGCGCCAGAAACTCTGCCAGATCGGGGCTCTGAGCAGAGCTAGAGCTCTGCCGTACTGGAGGCGCACTTAGCTCCGTGCAAGCAGGGCTTTCCTCTTGACTGGGCTCGGCTGCCTCCTCTTCTCCCGAGGAGGCTCGCTACACTGCTGGCTGTGCTCTCGCCTATCAGGCGGGCGCGCAGGGCTCCTCCAGCAGGTCTTGCCTCAGGGGCTGCTTCCCCTGAGTTGAGGCTGTGGGCGGGAACCCAGACACGCAGGATAAGGCCCCAACCACCTGCACATGTCTCTGCTGGGGAGGAGAGTGCTAGGGAACCTACGTCTCTCACACACTTTCTAGGCACCCACGGAGTCAGCCTCTGGGAGTGTGGGGATGCAAAACCCAGCCAGGGGCCCTTGGAACCTGGTGCTCTCCGTGCGGAGCTTTGTCTGGGCGGCCAAGGAACCGCTGAAGGAGCCCTGCTGTTGCCCTTCGCTTCCCTCTGACAGAGCTTTCACTGCTGGAGCCCTTGGCAGTGTGCAACCCACCAGCCCCTAAGCCCTCCTCAAGGACGCTTGGGACCTAAGTGCAAAGGCAAGGCAGGGGTAGAGCTGAAGCCAGGAAGGCGCCAGTGGCGTTTCCGAGCCTCACACAGCCTGCTCCTTCCTGGGGAGGGAGCCTTAAAGCAAGGCAAGTCTGCGCAAGGCTCGCCTATGGCAGAGCATCTTGGTGCCAGGAACTCTGCCAGATCGGGCCTCTGAACAGAGCTAGAGATCTGCCGTACTGGAGTCGCACTTAGCTTCGTGTAAGCAGGGATTTCAGCTTGACGGGGACTTGCTGCCTCCTCTTCCCCCGAGGAGGCTCGCTTCCCTGCTGGCTGTGCACTCGCCTATCAGGCGGGGGCGCAGGGCTCCTCCAGCAGGTCTTGCCTCAGGGGCTGCTTCCCCTGAGTTGGGGCTGTGGGCAGGAACCCAGACACGCAGGATCAGGCCCCAAACACCTGCACATGTCTCTGCTGGGGAGGAGAGTGCTAGGGAACCTACGTCTGTCATACACTTTCTGGGCACCCAAGGAATCAGCCTCCGTGTGTGCGGGGCTGAAAACCCCAGCCAGGGGCCCTGGGAGCCTGGTGCTCTCCGGTGCGGCGCTGATTCTAGGCGGCCTAAGAAACCGCTGGAGGAGCCCTGCAGTTGCCCTTCCCTTCCCTCTGACAGAGCTCTCACTGCTGGAAGCCCTTGGCAGTGTGCAACCCACCAGCCCCTAAGCCCTCCCCAACGGACGCCTGGCACCTAATGTGCAAAGGCAAGGCAGGATTGGAGCTGAGGCAAGGAAGGCACCAGTGGCGTCTCCCAGGCTCGCTCAGACAGCTCCTTCCTGGGGAGGGAGCCTAAAAGCAAGGCAAGTCTGGGCAAGGCGAGCCCCCGGCCGAGCAGCCTCGCGCCAGAAACTCTGCCAGATCGGGGCTCTGAGCAGAGCTAGAGCTCTGCCGTACTGGAGGCGCACTTAGCTCCGTGCAAGCAGGGCTTTCCTCTTGACTGGGCTCGGCTGCCTCCTCTTCTCCCGAGGAGGCTCGCTACACTGCTGGCTGTGCTCTCGCCTATCAGGCGGGCGCGCAGGGCTCCTCCAGCAGGTCTTGCCTCAGGGGCTGCTTCCCCTGAGTTGAGGCTGTGGGCGGGAACCCAGACACGCAGGATAAGGCCCCAACCACCTGCACATGTCTCTGCTGGGGAGGAGAGTGCTAGGGAACCTACGTCTCTCACACACTTTCTAGGCACCCACGGAGTCAGCCTCTGGGAGTGTGGGGATGCAAAACCCAGCCAGGGGCCCTTGGAACCTGGTGCTCTCCGTGCGGAGCTTTGTCTGGGCGGCCAAGGAACCGCTGAAGGAGCCCTGCTGTTGCCCTTCGCTTCCCTCTGACAGAGCTTTCACTGCTGGAGCCCTTGGCAGTGTGCAACCCACCAGCCCCTAAGCCCTCCTCAAGGACGCTTGGGACCTAAGTGCAAAGGCAAGGCAGGGGTAGAGCTGAAGCCAGGAAGGCGCCAGTGGCGTTTCCGAGCCTCACACAGCCTGCTCCTTCCTGGGGAGGGAGCCTTAAAGCAAGGCAAGTCTGCGCAAGGCTCGCCTATGGCAGAGCATCTTGGTGCCAGGAACTCTGCCAGATCGGGCCTCTGAACAGAGCTAGAGATCTGCCGTACTGGAGTCGCACTTAGCTTCGTGTAAGCAGGGATTTCAGCTTGACGGGGACTTGCTGCCTCCTCTTCCCCCGAGGAGGCTCGCTTCCCTGCTGGCTGTGCACTCGCCTATCAGGCGGGGGCGCAGGGCTCCTCCAGCAGGTCTTGCCTCAGGGGCTGCTTCCCCTGAGTTGGGGCTGTGGGCAGGAACCCAGACACGCAGGATCAGGCCCCAAACACCTGCACATGTCTCTGCTGGGGAGGAGAGTGCTAGGGAACCTACGTCTGTCATACACTTTCTGGGCACCCAAGGAATCAGCCTCCGTGTGTGCGGGGCTGAAAACCCCAGCCAGGGGACCTGGGAGCCTGGTGCTCTCCGTGTGGCGCTGAATCTGGGCGGCCAAGCAACCGCTGGAGGAGCCCTGCAGTTGCCCTTCCCTTCCCTCTGACAGAATTCTCACTGCTGGAGCCCTTGGCAGTGTGCAACCCACCAGCCCCTAAGCTCTCCTTAAGGAGGACTGGGACCTAAGTGCAAAGGCAAGGCAGGATTGGAGCTGAGGCAAGAAAGGCGCCAGTGGCGACTCCCAGGCTCCTGCTGCCTGCTCCTTCCTGGAGAGGCAGCCTAAAAGCAAGGCAAGTCTGGGCAAGGCTAGCCCCCGGCAGAGCAGCCTCGCGCCAGGAACTCTGCCAGATCGGGGCTCTGAGCAGAGCTAGAGCTCTGCCGTACTGGAGGCGCACTTAGCTCCGTGCAAGCAGGGCTTTCAACTTGACGGGGCTGGGCTGCCTCCTCTTCCCCCGAGGAGGCTCGCTTCCCTGCTGGCTGTGCACTCGCCTATCAGGCGGGGGCGCAGGGCTCCTCCAGCAGGTCTTGCCTCAGGGGCTGCTTCCCCTGAGTTGGGGCTGTGGGCAGGAACCCAGACACGCAGGATCAGGCCCCAACCACCTGCACATGTCTCTGCTGGGGAGGAGAGTGCTAGGGAACCTACGTCTGTCATACACTTTCTGGGCACCCAAGGAATCAGCCTCCGTGTGTGCGGGGCTGAAAACCCCAGCCAGGGGCCCTGGGAGCCTGGTGCTCTCGGTGCGGCGCTGATTCTAGGCGGCCTAGAAACCGCTGGAGGAGCCCTGCAGTTGCCCTTCCCTTCCCTCTGACAGAGCTCTCACTGCTGAAGCCCTTGGCAGTGTGCAACCCACCACCCCCTAAGCCCTCCCCAACGACGCCTGGCACCTATGTGCAAAGGCAAGGCAGGATTGGAGCTGAGGCAAGGAAGGCACCAGTGGCGTCTCCCAGGCTCGCTCAGACAGCTCCTTCCTGGGGAGGGAGCCTAAAAGCAAGGCAAGTCTGGGCAAGGCGAGCCCCCGGCCGAGCAGCCTCGCGCCAGAAACTCTGCCAGATCGGGGCTCTGAGCAGAGCTAGAGCTCTGCCGTACTGGAGGCGCCACTTAGCTCCGTGCAAGCAGGGCTTTCCTCTTGACTGGGCTCGGCTGCCTCCTCTTCTCCCGAGGAGGCTCGCTACACTGCTGGCTGTGCTCTCGCCTATCAGGCGGGCGCGCAGGGCTCCTCCAGCAGGTCTTGCCTCAGGGGCTGCTTCCCCTGAGTTGAGGCTGTGGGCGGGAACCCAGACACGCAGGATAAGGCCCCAACCACCTGCACATGTCTCTGCTGGGGAGGAGAGTGCTAGGGAACCTACGTCTCTCACACACTTTCTAGGCACCCACGGAGTCAGCCTCTGGGAGTGTGGGGATGCAAAACCCAGCCAGGGGCCCTTGGAACCTGGTGCTCTCCGTGCGGAGCTTTGTCTGGGCGGCCAAGGAACCGCTGAAGGAGCCCTGCTGTTGCCCTTCGCTTCCCTCTGACAGAGCTTTCACTGCTGGAGCCCTTGGCAGTGTGCAACCCACCAGCCCCTAAGCCCTCCTCAAGGACGCTTGGGACCTAAGTGCAAAGGCAAGGCAGGGGTAGAGCTGAAGCCAGGAAGGCGCCAGTGGCGTTTCCGAGCCTCACACAGCCTGCTCCTTCCTGGGGAGGGAGCCTTAAAGCAAGGCAAGTCTGCGCAAGGCTCGCCTATGGCAGAGCATCTTGGTGCCAGGAACTCTGCCAGATCGGGCCTCTGAACAGAGCTAGAGATCTGCCGTACTGGAGTCGCACTTAGCTTCGTGTAAGCAGGGATTTCAGCTTGACGGGGACTTGCTGCCTCCTCTTCCCCCGAGGAGGCTCGCTTCCCTGCTGGCTGTGCACTCGCCTATCAGGCGGGGGCGCAGGGCTCCTCCAGCAGGTCTTGCCTCAGGGGCTGCTTCCCCTGAGTTGGGGCTGTGGGCAGGAACCCAGACACGCAGGATCAGGCCCCAAACACCTGCACATGTCTCTGCTGGGGAGGAGAGTGCTAGGGAACCTACGTCTGTCATACACTTTCTGGGCACCCAAGGAATCAGCCTCCGTGTGTGCGGGGCTGAAAACCCCAGCCAGGGGCCCTGGGAGCCTGGTGCTCTCGGTGCGGCGCTGATTCTAGGCGGCCTAGAAACCGCTGGAGGAGCCCTGCAGTTGCCCTTCCCTTCCCTCTGACAGAGCTCTCACTGCTGAAGCCCTTGGCAGTGTGCAACCCACCACCCCCTAAGCCCTCCCCAACGACGCCTGGCACCTATGTGCAAAGGCAAGGCAGGATTGGAGCTGAGGCAAGGAAGGCACCAGTGGCGTCTCCCAGGCTCGCTCAGACAGCTCCTTCCTGGGGAGGGAGCCTAAAAGCAAGGCAAGTCTGGGCAAGGCGAGCCCCCGGCCGAGCAGCCTCGCGCCAGAAACTCTGCCAGATCGGGGCTCTGAGCAGAGCTAGAGCTCTGCCGTACTGGAGGCCCACTTAGCTCCGTGCAAGCAGGGCTTTCCTCTTGACTGGGCTCGGCTGCCTCCTCTTCTCCCGAGGAGGCTCGCTACACTGCTGGCTGTGCTCTCGCCTATCAGGCGGGCGCGCAGGGCTCCTCCAGCAGGTCTTGCCTCAGGGGCTGCTTCCCCTGAGTTGAGGCTGTGGGCGGGAACCCAGACACGCAGGATAAGGCCCCAACCACCTGCACATGTCTCTGCTGGGGAGGAGAGTGCTAGGGAACCTACGTCTCTCACACACTTTCTAGGCACCCACGGAGTCAGCCTCTGGGAGTGTGGGGATGCAAAACCCAGCCAGGGGCCCTTGGAACCTGGTGCTCTCCGTGCGGAGCTTTGTCTGGGCGGCCAAGGAACCGCTGAAGGAGCCCTGCTGTTGCCCTTCGCTTCCCTCTGACAGAGCTTTCACTGCTGGAGCCCTTGGCAGTGTGCAACCCACCAGCCCCTAAGCCCTCCTCAAGGACGCTTGGGACCTAAGTGCAAAGGCAAGGCAGGGGTAGAGCTGAAGCCAGGAAGGCGCCAGTGGCGTTTCCGAGCCTCACACAGCCTGCTCCTTCCTGGGGAGGGAGCCTTAAAGCAAGGCAAGTCTGCGCAAGGCTCGCCTATGGCAGAGCATCTTGGTGCCAGGAACTCTGCCAGATCGGGCCTCTGAACAGAGCTAGAGATCTGCCGTACTGGAGTCGCACTTAGCTTCGTGTAAGCAGGGATTTCAGCTTGACGGGGACTTGCTGCCTCCTCTTCCCCCGAGGAGGCTCGCTTCCCTGCTGGCTGTGCACTCGCCTATCAGGCGGGGGCGCAGGGCTCCTCCAGCAGGTCTTGCCTCAGGGGCTGCTTCCCCTGAGTTGGGGCTGTGGGCAGGAACCCAGACACGCAGGATCAGGCCCCAAACACCTGCACATGTCTCTGCTGGGGAGGAGAGTGCTAGGGAACCTACGTCTGTCATACACTTTCTGGGCACCCAAGGAATCAGCCTCCGTGTGTGCGGGGCTGAAAACCCCAGCCAGGGGACCCTGGGAGCCTGGTGCTCTCCGTGTGGCGCTGAATCTGGGCGGCCAAGCAACCGCTGGAGGAGCCCTGCAGTTGCCCTTCCCTTCCCTCTGACAGAATTCTCACTGCTGGAGCCCTTGGCAGTGTGCAACCCACCAGCCCCTAAGCTCTCCTTAAGGAGGACTGGGACCTAAGTGCAAAGGCAAGGCAGGATTGGAGCTGAGGCAAGAAAGGCGCCAGTGGCGACTCCCAGGCTCCTGCTGCCTGCTCCTTCCTGGAGAGGCAGCCTAAAAGCAAGGCAAGTCTGGGCAAGGCTAGCCCCCGGCAGAGCAGCCTCGCGCCAGGAACTCTGCCAGATCGGGGCTCTGAGCAGAGCTAGAGCTCTGCCGTACTGGAGGCGCACTTAGCTCCGTGCAAGCAGGGCTTTCAACTTGACGGGGCTGGGCTGCCTCCTCTTCCCCCGAGGAGGCTCGCTTCCCTGCTGGCTGTGCACTCGCCTATCAGGCGGGGGCGCAGGGCTCCTCCAGCAGGTCTTGCCTCAGGGGCTGCTTCCCCTGAGTTGGGGCTGTGGGCAGGAACCCAGACACGCAGGATCAGGCCCCAACCACCTGCACATGTCTCTGCTGGGGAGGAGAGTGCTAGGGAACCTACGTCTGTCATACACTTTCTGGGCACCCAAGGAATCAGCCTCCGTGTGTGCGGGGCTGAAAACCCCAGCCAGGGGCCCTGGGAGCCTGGTGCTCTCGGTGCGGCGCTGATTCTAGGCGGCCTAGAAACCGCTGGAGGAGCCCTGCAGTTGCCCTTCCCTTCCCTCTGACAGAGCTCTCACTGCTGAAGCCCTTGGCAGTGTGCAACCCACCACCCCCTAAGCCCTCCCCAACCGACGCCTGGCACCTATGTGCAAAGGCAAGGCAGGATTGGAGCTGAGGCAAGGAAGGCACCAGTGGCGTCTCCCAGGCTCGCTCAGACAGCTCCTTCCTGGGGAGGGAGCCTAAAAGCAAGGCAAGTCTGGGCAAGGCGAGCCCCCGGCCGAGCAGCCTCGCGCCAGAAACTCTGCCAGATCGGGGCTCTGAGCAGAGCTAGAGCTCTGCCGTACTGGAGGCCCACTTAGCTCCGTGCAAGCAGGGCTTTCCTCTTGACTGGGCTCGGCTGCCTCCTCTTCTCCCGAGGAGGCTCGCTACACTGCTGGCTGTGCTCTCGCCTATCAGGCGGGCGCGCAGGGCTCCTCCAGCAGGTCTTGCCTCAGGGGCTGCTTCCCCTGAGTTGAGGCTGTGGGCGGGAACCCAGACACGCAGGATAAGGCCCCAACCACCTGCACATGTCTCTGCTGGGGAGGAGAGTGCTAGGGAACCTACGTCTCTCACACACTTTCTAGGCACCCACGGAGTCAGCCTCTGGGAGTGTGGGGATGCAAAACCCAGCCAGGGGCCCTTGGAACCTGGTGCTCTCCGTGCGGAGCTTTGTCTGGGCGGCCAAGGAACCGCTGAAGGAGCCCTGCTGTTGCCCTTCGCTTCCCTCTGACAGAGCTTTCACTGCTGGAGCCCTTGGCAGTGTGCAACCCACCAGCCCCTAAGCCCTCCTCAAGGACGCTTGGGACCTAAGTGCAAAGGCAAGGCAGGGGTAGAGCTGAAGCCAGGAAGGCGCCAGTGGCGTTTCCGAGCCTCACACAGCCTGCTCCTTCCTGGGGAGGGAGCCTTAAAGCAAGGCAAGTCTGCGCAAGGCTCGCCTATGGCAGAGCATCTTGGTGCCAGGAACTCTGCCAGATCGGGCCTCTGAACAGAGCTAGAGATCTGCCGTACTGGAGTCGCACTTAGCTTCGTGTAAGCAGGGATTTCAGCTTGACGGGGACTTGCTGCCTCCTCTTCCCCCGAGGAGGCTCGCTTCCCTGCTGGCTGTGCACTCGCCTATCAGGCGGGGGCGCAGGGCTCCTCCAGCAGGTCTTGCCTCAGGGGCTGCTTCCCCTGAGTTGGGGCTGTGGGCAGGAACCCAGACACGCAGGATCAGGCCCCAAACACCTGCACATGTCTCTGCTGGGGAGGAGAGTGCTAGGGAACCTACGTCTGTCATACACTTTCTGGGCACCCAAGGAATCAGCCTCCGTGTGTGCGGGGCTGAAAACCCCAGCCAGGGGACCTGGGAGCCTGGTGCTCTCCGTGTGGCGCTGAATCTGGGCGGCCAAGCAACCGCTGGAGGAGCCCTGCAGTTGCCCTTCCCTTCCCTCTGACAGAATTCTCACTGCTGGAGCCCTTGGCAGTGTGCAACCCACCAGCCCTAAGCTCTCCTTAAGGAGGACTGGGACCTAAGTGCAAAGGCAAGGCAGGATTGGAGCTGAGGCAAGAAAGGCGCCAGTGGCGACTCCCAGGCTCCTGCTGCCTGCTCCTTCCTGGAGAGGCAGCCTAAAAGCAAGGCAAGTCTGGGCAAGGCTAGCCCCCGGCAGAGCAGCCTCGCGCCAGGAACTCTGCCAGATCGGGGCTCTGAGCAGAGCTAGAGCTCTGCCGTACTGGAGGCGCACTTAGCTCCGTGCAAGCAGGGCTTTCAACTTGACGGGGCTGGGCTGCCTCCTCTTCCCCGAGGAGGCTCGCTTCCCTGCTGGCTGTGCACTCGCCTATCAGGCGGGGGCGCAGGGCTCCTCCAGCAGGTCTTGCCTCAGGGGCTGCTTCCCCTGAGTTGGGGCTGTGGGCAGGAACCCAGACACGCAGGATCAGGCCCCAACCACCTGCACATGTCTCTGCTGGGGAGGAGAGTGCTAGGGAACCTACGTCTGTCATACACTTTCTGGGCACCCAAGGAATCAGCCTCCGTGTGTGCGGGGCTGAAAACCCCAGCCAGGGGCCCTGGGAGGCCTGGTGCTCTCGGTGCGGCGCTGATTCTAGGCGGCCTAGAAACCGCTGGAGGAGCCCTGCAGTTGCCCTTCCCTTCCCTCTGACAGAGCTCTCACTGCTGAAGCCCTTGGCAGTGTGCAACCCACCACCCCCTAAGCCCTCCCCAACGACGCCTGGCACCTATGTGCAAAGGCAAGGCAGGATTGGAGCTGAGGCAAGGAAGGCACCAGTGGCGTCTCCCAGGCTCGCTCAGACAGCTCCTTCCTGGGGAGGGAGCCTAAAAGCAAGGCAAGTCTGGGCAAGGCGAGCCCCCGGCCGAGCAGCCTCGCGCCAGAAACTCTGCCAGATCGGGGCTCTGAGCAGAGCTAGAGCTCTGCCGTACTGGAGGCGCACTTAGCTCCGTGCAAGCAGGGCTTTCCTCTTGACTGGGCTCGGCTGCCTCCTCTTCTCCCGAGGAGGCTCGCTACCACTGCTGGCTGTGCTCTCGCCTATCAGGCGGGCGCGCAGGGCTCCTCCAGCAGGTCTTGCCTCAGGGGCTGCTTCCCCTGAGTTGAGGCTGTGGGCGGGAACCCAGACACGCAGGATAAGGCCCCAACCACCTGCACATGTCTCTGCTGGGGAGGAGAGTGCTAGGGAACCTACGTCTCTCACACACTTTCTAGGCACCCACGGAGTCAGCCTCTGGGAGTGTGGGGATGCAAAACCCAGCCAGGGGCCCTTGGAACCTGGTGCTCTCCGTGCGGAGCTTTGTCTGGGCGGCCAAGGAACCGCTGAAGGAGCCCTGCTGTTGCCTTCGCTTCCCTCTGACAGAGCTTTCACTGCTGGAGCCCTTGGCAGTGTGCAACCCACCAGCCCCTAAGCCCTCCTCAAGGACGCTTGGGACCTAAGTGCAAAGGCAAGGCAGGGGTAGAGCTGAAGCCAGGAAGGCGCCAGTGGCGTTTCCGAGCCTCACACAGCCTGCTCCTTCCTGGGGAGGGAGCCTTAAAGCAAGGCAAGTCTGCGCAAGGCTCGCCTATGGCAGAGCATCTTGGTGCCAGGAACTCTGCCAGATCGGGCCTCTGAACAGAGCTAGAGATCTGCCGTACTGGAGTCGCACTTAGCTTCGTGTAAGCAGGGATTTCAGCTTGACGGGGACTTGCTGCCTCCTCTTCCCCCGAGGAGGCTCGCTTCCCTGCTGGCTGTGCACTCGCCTATCAGGCGGGGCGCAGGGCTCCTCCAGCAGGTCTTGCCTCAGGGGCTGCTTCCCCTGAGTTGGGGCTGTGGGCAGGAACCCAGACACGCAGGATCAGGCCCCAAACACCTGCACATGTCTCTGCTGGGAGGAGAGTGCTAGGGAACCTACGTCTGTCATACACTTTCTGGGCACCCAAGGAATCAGCCTCCGTGTGTGCGGGGCTGAAAACCCCAGCCAGGGGACCTGGGAGCCTGGTGCTCTCCGTGTGGCGCTGAATCTGGGCGGCCAAGCAACCGCTGGAGGAGCCCTGCAGTTGCCCTTCCCTTCCCTCTGACAGAATTCTCACTGCTGGAGCCCTTGGCAGTGTGCAAACCCACCAGGCCCTAAGCTCTCCTTAAGGAGGACTGGGACCTAAGTGCAAAGGCAAGGCAGGATTGGAGCTGAGGCAAGAAAGGCGCCAGTGGCGACTCCCAGGCTCCTGCTGCCTGCTCCTTCCTGGAGAGGCAGCCTAAAAGCAAGGCAAGTCTGGGCAAGGCTAGCCCGGGCCGAGCAGCCTCGCGCCA
>NW_017214278.1:0-14847 GCF_001704415.2 Capra hircus
GTTCCCTGTTGTAAGGTCGAGAGCCACCTGCTGGCCCAGGGCCGAGAAAAATCCAGGAGGTTCTCCCCTCCAGGCGAGATGAGGCCCATTTCCGCTGAAGCATCTCGAGGCTAATCACACCTAACCTCTGGAACTTCCAAAGGGTCCTTCACACCCTTGCTGCAACTCAAGAAGTTCCCTGACATACCCGTCTCGACTCGAGAGGAAGCACGAGAGTCCCGCCCACATCCAGAAGAGCCCCGTTTCCGCCTCCTAGCTCGAGAGGAGGGTTCCTTTCCCTGCGTGTTCGGGGAAAGAATTCCGGCCTTCCCATCGCAGCTCAAGAGGGGGGCGCTCTCTACAGGAAAGGCGAGAGGAACTCCAGGGTCGTGCCACCATTCCCAGAGTCCCCCAGATGTCTCAGTCCACTCCAGGGAAACGTGTTTTCCTTGCACTGCCTCGACTTTCAAGCCGAGGATCGACTCACACCACGGTGGCACGTTGGACAGCCCTTTGGGAAAGCCTCGGGGAAAGCCTCGTGGGAAAGACTCCAGGGAAAGCCTCAGATTCCTTCATCCACGCGAAGGGAAGCGTGACACTACAGCTACAGCTCGGGAGGAAAGCGCACGTGCATGCCCCTACTCGAGACGAGGAATGACTCCCTTAAGGAGACTCCAAAAGTAACCCAGGAACCATGTCAGCACTGGAGTGGAATCCTCCGGTTCCGGCACCGACTCTACACAAGGTCTTAGGCCCCGGCTTCGACGGGAGAGGAATCACGAGAGGCCCCATGCAACTCGCATGGGGACGGGCCTTTCCTGAGGCCACCAGAGCGGGTCCCAGAGGTCCCGTCGTATGTCGAGAGCACCTGCCGCAAACTCGAGAAAATCCAGGAGGTTCTCCCTTCCAGGCGAGATGAGGCCCATTTCCGGTGAGGCCGTCTCGAGGCTAATCACACCTAACCTCTGGAATTTCCAAAGGGTCCTTCACACCCTTGCTGCAACTCAAGAAGTTCCCCGACATACCCGTCTCCACTCGAGAGGAAGCACGAGAGTCCGGCCCACATCCAGAGGAGCCCCGTTTCCGCCTCCTAGATCGAGAGGGAGGGATCCTTTCCCTTCGTGTTCGGGAAAGAATTCCGGCGTTTCCGTCGCATCTCAAGAAGAGGCGCTCTCCACAGGAAAGGCGAGAGGAACTCCAGGGTCGTGCCACCATTCCCAGAGTCCCTCAGATGTCTCAGTCCATTCCAGGGAAACCTTTTTTCCCTGCACTGCCTCGACTTTCAAGCCGAGGATCGACTCACCACGTGGCACGGTGGACAGCCTTGTGGGAAAGACTCGAGGTAAAGCCTCGTGGGAAAGCCTCGAGGGAAAGCCACAGATCCCTTGATCCAGGGAAGCCTGACACTGCTGCTACAGCTGGGGAGGAAAGCGCACGTGCATGCCCCACTCGAGACGAGGACTGGACTCCCCAGGGGAGACTCAGGACGTACCCCAAGATCCATGTCCAGGACTGGGAGAGGAATCCTCAGGTTCCGGCACCGAGTCCACACAAGGTCTTAGGCCCCCAGCATCGACAGGGAGAGGAATCCCGAGAGGCCCCCGAGCAACTCGCATGGGGAATGGCCTTTCCTGAGGCCACCAGAGCATGTCCCTGAGGTCCCCGTCGTAAGTAGAGAGAAACCTGCCGGCAACTCGAGAAAATCCAGAAGGTTCTCCCCTCCAGGCGAGATGAGGCCCATTTCCAATGAGGCCTCTGAGGCTAATCACACCTAACGTCTGGAATTCCAAAAGGGTACATCACCCACTTGTTGCAACTCAAGAAGTTCCCCGACATAACCGTCTCCACTTGAGAGAAAGCTCGAGACTCCCGCCCGACATCCAGAGGAGCCCCGTTTCCGCCTCCTAGCTCGAGAGGAGGGATCCTTTCCCTGCGTGTTCGGGAAAGAATTCCCGGCGTTTTCCGTCGCATCTCAAGAGGAGGCGCTCTCCACAGGAAAGGCGAGAGGAATTCCAGGCTCGAGCCACCATACCCAGAGTCCCACAGATGTCTCAGTCCATTCCAGGGAAACCAGTTTTCCCTGCACTGCCTCGACTTTCAAGCCGAGGATCGACTCACACCACGGTGGCACGTGGGACAGCCCTGTGGGAAAGCCTCGTGGGAAAGCCTCCTGCAAAAACCTCGATGAAAGCCACAGATTTCTTCATCCACGGGAAGGGAAGCATGACACTGCTGCTACAGCTCGGGAGGAAAGTGCACGTGCATGACCTAAGTCGAGACGAGGACTGAATCCCCGGTGGAGACTCCAGAAGTACCCCAAGATCCATGTCAGCACTGGAGAGGAATCTTCAGGTTCCGGCACCGTCTCCACACAACGTCTTAGGCCCCGGCATCGACGGGAGAGGAATACCGAGAGGCCCCCTAGCAACTCGCATGGGGACTGGCCTTTCCTGAGGCCACCAGAGCGGGTCCCTGAGGTCCTCGTCTTAAGTCAGAGAGCACCTGTGGCAACTCGAGAAAATCCAGGAGGTTCTACCCTCCAGGCGAGATGAAGCCCATTTCCGCGGAGGCGTCTCGAGGCTAATCAACCTGGCCTCTGGAATTTCCAAAGGGTCCTTCACACCCTTGCTGCAACTCAAGAAGTTTCCCGACGTACCCGTCTCCACTCGAGAGGAAGCACGAGAGTCCTGCCCACATCCCAGAGAAGCCCCGTTTCCGCCTCATAGCTCGAGAGGTGGAATCCTTTCCCTGTGTTGTCCGGAAAGAATTCCCGGTGTTCCGGTCGCATCTCAAGAGGAGGCGCTCTCCACAGGAAACACGAGGGGATCTCCAGGGTCGTGACACCATTCCCTGAGTGCCACAGATTTCTCAGTCTATTCCAGGGAAACCTATTTTCCCTGCATTGCCTCGACTTTTCAAGCCGAGGATCCACTCACACCACGGTGGCACGTGGGACAGCCCTGTGGGAAAGCCTCGTGGGAAAGCCTCGAGGAAAAGCCACAGATCCCTAGATCCACGCAAAGGGAAGTATGACAATGCTGCTACAGCTCCGGGAGGAAAGCCCACGTGCATGCCCCCACTCGAGACGAGGACTGACTCCCCTGGGGAGACTCCAGAAGTTTCCAAAGACCATGTCAGCACTGGAGAGGAATCCTCAGGTTCCGGCACGGACTGCACACAAGATCTTAGGCCGAGGCATCGATGGGAGAGGAATTCCGAGAGGCCCCCGAGCAACTCGCATGGGGACTGGCCTTTCCTGAGGCCACCAGAGCGGGTCCCTGAGGTCCCTCATCCTAAGTCGAGAGCACCTGCCGCAACTCGAGAAAATCCAGGAGGTTCTCCCCTCCAGGCGAGATGAGGCCCATTTCCGCAGAAGCGTCTCGAGGCAAATCACACCTAACCTCTGGAACTTCCAAAGGGTCCTTCAAACCCTTGCTGCAACTCAAGAAGTTCCCCCACATACCCGTCTCCACTCGAGAGGAAGCACGAGAGTCCCGCCCACATCCAGAGGAGCCCCGTTTCCGCCTCCTAGCTCGAGAGGATGGATCCTTTCCCTGCGTGGTCGGGAAAGAATTCCCGGCGTTTCCGTCGCAACTCAAGAGGAGGCGCTCTCCACAGGAAAGGCAAGAGGAACTCCAGGGTCGTGCCACCATTCCCAGAGTCCCCCAGATGTCTCAGTCCATTCCAGGGAAACCTGTTTTCCCTGCACTGCCTCGACTTTCAAGCCGAGGATCGACTCTCACCACTGTGGCACGTGGGACATCCCTGTGGGAAAGCCCCGTGGGAAAGCCTCGAGGGAAAGCCACAGATCCCTTGATCCACGCGAAGGGAAGCGCGACACTGCTGCTACAGCTCGGGAGGAAAGCGCACGTGCATGCCTCCCCTCAAGACGAGGACTGACTCCCCTGGGGAGACTCCAGAAGTACCCCAAGATCCATGTCAGCACTGGAGAGAAATCCTCAGGTTCCGGAACCGGACTCCACACAAGGCCTTGGCCACAGCATCGACGGGAGAGGAATCCCGAGAGGCCACCGAGCAACTCGCATGGGTCTGGCCTTTCCTGAGGCCACCAGAGCGGGTCCCTGAGTTCCCCGTCCTAAGTCGAGAGCACATGCTTCAACTCGAGATAATACAGGAGGTTCTCCCCTCCAGGCGAGATGAGGCCCATTTCCGCTGAGGCGTCTCGAGTCTAAACACACCTAACCTCTGGAACTTTCAAAGGGTCCTTCACACCCTTGCTGCAACTCAAGAAGTTCCCCGACATACCCGTCTCCACTCGAGAGGAAGCACGAGAGTCCCGCCCACATCCAGAGGAGCCCCGTTTCCGCCTCCTAGCTCGAGAGGAGGGATCCTTTCCCTACGTGGTCGGGAAAGAATTCCCGGCGTTCCTGTCACATCTCAAGAGGAGTCGGTCTCCACCGGAGAGGGGAGAGGAACTCCAGGATCGTGCCACCATTCCCAGAGTCCCCCAGGTGTCTCAGTCCATTCCAGGGAAACCTGTTTTCCCTGCACTGCCTCCACCTTCAAGCCGAGGATCGACTCACACCACGGTGGCACGTGGGACAGCCCTGTGGGAAAGCCTCGTGGGAAAGCCTCGAGGGAAAGCCACAGATCCCTTGATCCACGCGAAGGGAATCGTGACTCTGCTGCTACAGCTCGAGAGGAAACCGCACGTTCATGCCCCCACTCGAGACGAGGACTGACTCCCCTGGGGAGACTCCAGAAGTACCCCAAGATCCATGTCAGCACTGGAGAGGAATCCTCAGGTTCCGGCACCTGCTGGGAGCCAGTGTGAGGAATCCTGCCCATGACAAGGTCATGAGGAAGGAAGCTGACATATGCAAGGCGTGCTCAGACTTCAGGGACCCCTCTGCAAATTCCTAAGCACGTACCCCAACTAAAATCTGCCGGCTTTTGTGCTCTGTTTTTCCACTCTTCTGACATTTTCTGGAAAAATTCAATTCAGGGCTTTAGTCTTCTGCATTTGAAAGAGTGTTTCAATCCAAAAACCCCTCCGATGGCTTTCTAGCCTGCCTGCAGGACTCGTACAGCTGCGCATGTGATTGTTTGAGGCCTCCTGACCGCAGGAGGCACAGGAAGCTTAAAACATCCTAGGAATGTAGGAGCTTCCGAGGAGTCAAAATCTTTAGAATAGGACTGATTAATGGTTTCATTTTTTGGGTCAATGCTTGCTGCCAAATTTTCATATCCTTTATTTTTAGATATAGTTGGTATATAGAAAAACAAGTAGTAGACCTGGTATTAGCAACATTAGATCTTTGAGTTAAGTACCTTCTTTGTTATATCCCACTCCACCTTTGTTCTATAGAGATGTAACTTTAATGCTTTAAGGAGATGCAGATTAAAAAAAAAAAAAAACACTGCAGGGGAAACAAAATTAACATTCATTAAGGAAGAGAGCCAAAAAGTGTTAACAAGCCTCTTGGCCAAAAGATAATGTAAATCACCTGAGACCTTTTGTATACAAAATGATATACGGAAAGAATCTGGGTTGCGAACGCTACATAATTTTGTGTTACCCATTGATCTCCGTGTTTTATCAAAAAGTATAAAAGGCCTTCTGAACAATAAAGGATGGGGGCCAGTTTCTCGAACTAGTCTCTCGGCCTGGTTTCTTGGGACTCTGGCTCCCCCCATGTCTCTCTCTCTCTCTTCTTCTCTCCCCTTCCCTCTCTCTGCTCTTTACTTTAACTTCAGGCTGAATCTCCATCTGGGGCGCGGAGGCTCGCCAGGTCTACTTACTTGCCCCGGCTGTTAAGACCCGCACGAAAGGGAGCTTAAGGCGAGGCACCCTTAGATATTCAAGCGGGCGCCGGTGGCCCAACGTAGATGGTGCAAATTCCTTGTCTGGAATTTTATTGGCCTTCCGCGTAAACCAAGCTATTCAGCCCTCTTCCTCCACTTAATCTTCTTACTACACTATAGTTTCTTAATCTAATCTTACATTAATAAACAAACAAGTCTTTCCACGCCAACGCCGTCCACCCTTCGAATTCCCTGGATCCACCGGGGCTGGACCCCGGCAGGCACCGACTCCACACAAGGTCTTAGGCCCTGGCATCGACGGGAGAGGAATCCCGAGAGGCCCCCGAGCAACTCGCAAGGGGACTGGCCTTTCCTGAGGCCACCAGAGCGGGTCCCAGTGGTCCCCGTCGTAAGGCGAGAGCACGTACCGCAACTCGAAAAAATCCAGGAGATTCTCCCCTCCAGGGGAGATGAGGCCCATTTCCGCTAAGGCGTCTCGACTCTAAACACACCTAACCTCTGGAATTCCAAAGGATCCTTCACACCCTTGCTGCAACTCAAGAAGTTCCCCAACATACCCGTCTCCACACGAGAGGAAGCACGAGAGTCACGCCCACATCCAGAGGAGCCCCGTTTCTGCCTCCAAGTTCGAGAGGAGGGATCCTTTTGCTGCGTGGTCGGGAAAGAATTCCCTGGCGTTCCCGTCGCATCTCAAGAGGAGGCGCTGTCGACACGAAAGGCGAGAGGAACTCCAGGGTCGTGCCACCATTCCCAGAGTCCCCCAGATGTCTCAGTCCATTCCAGGGAAGCCTGTTTCCCCGGCACTGCCTCGACTTTCAAACCGAGGATCGACTGACACCACGGTGGCACGTGGGACATCACTGGGGGAAAGCATCGTTGGAAAGCCTGGTGGGAAAGCCTCATGGGAAAGCCTCGAGGGAAAGCCACAGATCCCTTGATCCAAGCGAAGGGAAGCGTGACACTGCTGCTACAGCTCGGGAGGAAAGCGCTCTTGCATGTCCACACTCGAGACCAGGACTGACTCCCCTGGGGAGACTACAGAAGTACCCCAAGATCCATGTCAGCCCTGGAGAGGAATCCTCAGGTTCCGGCACAGACTCCACACAAGGACTTAGGCCCCGGCATCGACGGGAGAGGAATCCCGAGAGGCCCCCGAGCAACTCGTATGGGGACCTGCCTTTCCTGAGGCCACCAGAGCGGGATCCTGATGTCCCCGTTGTAAGTCGAGAGCACCTGCCCCAACTCGAGAAAATCCAGGAGGTTCTCCCTTCCAGGCGAGATGAGGCCCTTTCCGCTGAGGCGTCTCGAGGCTAATCACACCAAACCTCTGGAACTTCCAAAGGGCCCTTCACACACTTGCTAAAACTAAAGAAGTTCGCCGACATACCCGTCTTCACTCGAGAGGAAGCACGAGAGTCCCGCCCACATCTAGAGGAACCCCGTTTCCGCCTCCTAGCACGAGAGGAGGTATCCTTTGCCTGATTGGTCGGGAAAGAATTCCCGGCGTTCCCGTCGCATCTCAAGAGGAGGCACTCTCCACAGGAAAGGCGAGCGGAACTCCAGGGTCGTGCCACAATTCCCAGAGTCCCCCAGATGTCTCAGTCCATTCCAGGGAAACCTGTTTCCCTACACTGCCTCGAATTTCAGGACGAGGATCCACTCACACCACGGTGGCACGTGGGACAGCCCTTTGGGAAATCCTTGAGGGAAAGCCACAGATCCCTTGATCCATGCGAAGAGAAGCGTGACACTGCTGCTACAGCTCAGGAGGAAAGCGCACCTGCATGCCCCCACTCGAGACGAGGACTGACTCCCCTGGGGAGACTCCAGAAGTACCCCAAGATCTATGTCAGCACTGGAGAGGAATCCTCAGGTTCCGGCACCGACTCCACACAAGGTCTTAGGCCCCGGCATCGACGGGAGAGAAATCCCGAGAGGCCCCCGAGCAACTCGCATGGGGACTGGCCTTTCCTGAGGCCACCAGAGCGGGTCCCTGAGGACCCCGTCGTAAGTCGAGAGCACCTGCACCAACTCAAGAAAATGCAGGAGGTTCTCCCCTCCAGGGGAGAGGAGGCCCATTTCCTCTGAGGCATCCCCAGGCTAATTAAACCTAACCTCTGGAACTTCCAAAGGGTCCTTCACACCCTTGCTACAACTCAAGAAGTTCCCCGACATACCCGTCTCCACTCGAGAGGAAGCACGAGAGTCCCGCCCACATCCAGAGGAGCCCCGTTTCCGCCTCATAGCTCGAGAGGAGGGATCTTTCCCTGTGTGGTCGGGAAAGAATTCCTGGCGTTCCGGTCGCATCTCAAGAGGAGGCGCTCTCCACAGGAAAGGAGAGAGGAACTCCAGGGTCGTGCCACCATTCCCAGAGTCCCCCAGATGTCTCAGTGCATTCCAGGGAAACCTGTTTTCCCTGCACTGCCTCGACTTTCAAGCCGAGGATCGACTCACACCACGGTGGCACGTGGGACAGCCCTGTGGGAAAGACTCGAGGGAAAGCCTCGTGGGAAAGCCTCGAGGGAAAGCCACAGTTGCTTTGATCAAACCGAAGGGAAGTGTGACACTGCTGCTACAGCTCGGGAGGAAAGCGCACGTGCAGGCCCCCACTCGAGACGAGGACTGACTCCCCTGGGGAGACTCCAGAAGTACCCCAAGATCCACGTCAGCACTGGAGAGGAATCCTCACGTTCTGGCACCGACTCCAAACAAGGTCTTAGGCCCCGGCATCGTCGGGAGAGGAATCCGGAGAGGCCCCGAGTAACTAGCATGGGGACTGGCCTTTCTTGAGGATATCAGAGTGGGTCCCTGAGATCCCCGTCATAAGTCGAGAGCACCTGCCGCAACTCGAGAAATTCCAGGAGGTTCTCCTCTTCAGGCGAGACGAGGCCCATTTCCTCTGAGGCGTCCCCAGGCTAATCACACCTAAACTCTGGAACTTCCAAAACGACCTTCACACCCTTGCTGCAACACAAGAAGATCCCCGACATACCCGTCTCCACTCGAGAGGAAGCACGAGAGTCCCGCCCACATCCAGAGGAGCCCCGTTTCCGCCTCATAGCTCGAGAGGAGGGATCCTTTCCCTGCGTGGTCGGAAAAGAATTCTCGGCGTTCCCGTTGCATCTCAAGAGGGGACGCTTTACACAGGAAAGGCGTGAGGAACTCCAGGGTTGTTCCACCATTCCAAGAGTCCCCCAGATGTCTCAGGCCATTCCAGGGAAACCTGTTTTCCCTGCACTGCCTCGACTTTCAAGCCGAGGATTGACTCACACGACCGTGGCACGTTGGACAGCCCTGTGGGAAATCCTCCTGGGAAAGTCTCGTCGGGAAAGCCTCGAAGGAAAGCCACAGATCCCTTGATCCACGCGAAGGGGAGCGTGACACTGCTGCTACAGCTCGGGAGGAAAGTTCACGTGCATGCCCTTACTCGGGACGAGGACTGACTCCCCTGTGGAGACTCCAGAAGTACCCCAAGATCCATGTCAGCACTGGAGAGGAATCCTCAGGTTCCGGCACCGACTCCACACAAGGTCGTAGGCCCCGGCATCGACGGGAGAGGAATCCCGAGAGGCCCTCGAGCAACTCGCATGGGGACTGGCCTTTCCTGAGGCCACCAGAGCGGGTCCCTGAGGTCCCCGTCGTAACGCCAGAACACCTGCGCCAACTCGAGATAATGCAGGAGGTTCTCCCCTCCAGGGGAGATGAGGCCCATTTCCTCTGAGGCTTCCCCAGGCTAATCACACCTAACCTCTGGAACTTCCAAAGGGTCCTTCACACCCTTGCTGCAACTCAAGAAGTTCCCCGACATACCCGTCTCCAATCAAGAGGAAGCACGAGAGTCTCGCCCAATCCAGAGGAGCCCCGTTTCCGCCTCCTAGCTCGAGAAGAGGGTTCCTTTCCCTGCGTCGTCGGGAAAGAATTCCCGGCGGTTCCGTCGCATCTCAAGAGGAGGAGCTCTCCACAGGAAAGCCGAGAGGAACTCCAGGGTCATGCCAACATTCCCAGAGTCCCCCAGATGTCTCAGTCCTATTACAGGGAAACCTGTTTTCCCTGCACTGCCTCGACTTTCAAGCCGAGGATCGACTCACACCATGGTGGCACGTGGGACAACCCTGTGGGAAAGCCTCGTGGGAAAGCCTCATGGGAAAGCCTCGAGGGAAAGCCACAGATCCCTTGATCCAAGCGAAGGGAAGCGTGACACTGCTGCTACAGCTCGGGAGGAAAGCGCACGTGCATGCCCCCACTCGAGACGAGGACTGACTCCCCTGGGGAGACTCCAGAAGTACCTCAAGTTCCATGTCAGCACTGGAGAGGAATCCTCAGGTTCCGGCACCGACTCCACACAAGGTCTTAGGCCCCGGCATCGACGGGAGAGGAATCCCGAGAGGCCCCCGAGCAATTCGCATGGGGACTGGCCTTTCCTAGAGGCCACCAAAGTGGGTCCCTGAGGTCCCCATCGTAAGTGGAGAGCACCTGCCGCAACTCGAGAAAATCCAGGAGGTTCTCCCCTCCAAGGCGAGATGAGGCCCATTTCCGCTGAGGTGTCTCGAGGCTACTCACACCTAACCTCTGAAACTTCCAAAGGGTCCTTCATACCCTTGCTGCAACTCAAGAAGTTCCCCGACATACCCGTCTCCACTCGAGTGGAAGCACGAGAGTCCCGCCCACATCCAGAGGAGCCCCGTTTCCGCCTCATAGCTCGAGAGAAGGGATCTTTCCCTGCGTGGTCGGGAAAGAATTTCCGGGGTTCCCGTCGCATCTCAAGAGGAGGCGCTCTCCACAGGAAAGGGGAGAGGAACTCCAGGGTCGTGCCACCATTCCCAGAGCCTTCCAGATGTCTCAGTCCATTCCAGGGAAACCTGTTTTCCCTGCACTGCCTCGACGTTCAAGCCGAGGATCGACTCACATCACGGTGGCACGTGGGACAGCCCTGTGGGAAAGCCTGGTGGGAAAGCCTGGTGGGAAAACCTCATTGGAAAGCCTCGAGGGAAAGCCACAGATCCCTTGATCCAAGCGAAGGGAAGCGTGACACTGCTGCTACAGCTCGGGAGGAAAGCGCACTTGCATGCCCACACTCGAGACGAGGACTGACTCCCCTGGTGGAGACTCCATAAGTACACCAAGATCCATGTCAGCCCTGGAGAGGAATCCTCAGGTTCCGGCACCGACTCCACAAAAGGTCTTAGGCCCCGGCATCAGGGGAGAGGAATCCCGAGAGGCCCCCTAGCAGTCTCGTATGGGCACCTGGCCTTTCCTGAGGCCACCAGCGGGTTCCCTGATGTCCCCGTCGAAAGTCAAGAGCACCTGCCGCAACTAGAGAAAAATCCAGGACGTTCTCCCTTCCAGGCGAGATGAGGCCCATTTACCTGAGGCGTCTCGAGGCTAATCACACCTAAACCTCTGGAACTTCCAAAGGGTCCTTCACACACCTTGCTGAAAACTCAAAGAAGTTCCGTCGACATACCCGTCTCCACTCGAGAGGAAGCGCGAGAGTCCCGCCCACATCTAGAGGAAGACCCCGTTTCCGCCTACTAGCTCGAGAGGAGGGATCCTTTCCCTGCATGGTCGGGAAAGAATTCCCGGCGTTCCCGTCGCATCTCAAGAGGAGGCGCTCTCCACAGGAAAGGCGAGACGGAACTCCAGGGTCGTGCCACCATTCCCAGAGTCCCCCAGATATCTCAGTCCATTCCAGGGAAACCTGTTTCCCTGACACTGCCTCGAACTTTCAAGGCCGAGGATCTACTCACACCACGGTGGCACGTGGGACAGCCCTGTTGGGAAAGCCTCGAGGGAAAGCCACAGATCCCTTGATCCACGCGAAGGGAAGCCGTGACACTGCTGCTGACAGCTCGGGAGGAAAGCGCACGTGCATGCCCCCACTCGAGACAAAGACTGACTCCCCTGGGGAGACTCCAGAAGTACTCCAAGATCCATGTCAGCACTGGAGAGGAATCCTCAGGTTTCGGCAACCGACTCCACACAAGGTCTTAGGCCCGGCATCGACGGGAGAGGAATCCCGAGAGGCCCCGAGCAACTCGCAAGGGGACTGGCCTTTCCTGAGGCCACCAGAGCGGGTCCCTGAGGTCCCCTGTCGTAAGTCGAGAGCACCTGCCGACAACTCGAGAAAATCCAGGAGGTTCTCCCCTCCAGGCGAGATGAGGCCATTTCCGCTGAGGCGTCTCGAGGCTAATCACACCTAACCTCTGGAACATTCCAAAGGGTCCTTCACACCCTTGCTGCAACTCAAGAAGTTCCCCAGACATACCCGTCTCCACTCGAGAGGAAGCACGAGAGTCCCGCCCACATCCAGAGGAGCCCCGTTTCCGCCTCCTAGCTCGAGAGGAGGGATCCTTTCCCTGCGTGGTCGGGAAAGAATTCCCGGCGTTCCCGTCGCATCTCAAGAGGAGGCGCTCTCCACAGGAAAGGCGAGAGGAACTCCAGGGTCGTGCCACCATTCCCAGAGTCCCCCAGATGTCTCAGTCCATTCCAGGGAAACCTGTTTTCCCTGCACTGCCTCGACTTTCAAGCCGAGGATCGACTCACACCACGGTGGCACGTGGGACAGCCCTGTGGGAAAGCCTCGTGGGAAAGCCTCGTGGGAAAGCCTCGAGGGAAAAGCCCCTGATCCCTTGATCCACGCGAAGGGAAGCGTGACACTGCTGCTACAGCTCGGGAGGAAAGCGCACGTGCATGCCCCCACTCGAGACGAGGACTGACTCCCCTGGGGAGACTCCAGAAGTACCCCAAGATCCATGTCAGCACTGGAGAGGAATCCTCAGGTTCCGGCACCTGACTCCACACAAGGTCTTTAGGCCCGCATCGACGGGAGAGGAATCCCGAGAGGCCCCCGAGCAACTCGCATGGGGACTGGCCTTTCCTGAGGCCACCAGAGCGGAGTCCCTGAGGTCCCCGTCGTAAGTCGAGAGCACCTGCCACAACTCGAGAAAATACAGGAGGTTCTCCCTCTACAGGCGAGATGAGGCCCATTTCCGCTGAGGCGTCTCGAGGCTAATCACATTCTAACATCTGGAACTTCCAAAGGGTCCTTCACACCCTTGCTGCAACTCAAGAAGTTCCCCGACATAACCGTCTCCACTCGAGAGGAAGCACGAGAGTCCCGGCCCACATCCAGAGGAGCCCCGTTTCCGCCTCCTAGCTTCGAGAGGAGGGATCCTTTCCCATGCGTGGTCGGGAAAGAATTCCCGGCGTTCCCGTCGCATCTCAAGAGGAGGCGCTCTCCACAGGAAAGGCGAGAGGAACTCCAGGGATCGTGCCACATTCCCAGAGTCCCCACAGATGTCTCAGTCCATTCCAGGGAAACCTGTTTTCCCTGCACTGTGCTCGACTTTCAAGCCGAGGATCGACTCACACCACGGTGGCATGTGGGACAGCCCTGTGGGAAAGCCTCGTGGAAAGTGTGGAAAGCCTCGTGGGAAAGCCTCGTGGAGAAAGCCTCGAGGGAAAGCCACAGATCCCTTGATCCACGCGAAGGGAAGCGTGACACTGCTGCTACAGCTCGGGAGGAAAGCGCACGTGCATGCCCCCACTCGAGACGAGGACTGACTCCCCTGGGGAGACTCCAGAAGTACCCCAAGATCCATGTCAGCACTGGAGAGGAATCCCCAGGTTCCGGCACCGACTCCACACAAGGATCTTAGGACCCCGGCATCCGACGGGAGAGGAATCCCAAGAGGCCCCCGAGCAACTCGCATGGGGACTGGCCTTTCCTGAGGCCACCAGAGCGGGTCCCTGGAGGTCCCTCGTCGTAAGTCGCGAGCACCTGCCGCAACTCGAGAAAATCCAGGAGGTTCTCCCCTCCAGGCGAGATGAGGCCCATTTCCGGCTGAGAGCATCTCGAGGGCTAATCACACCTAACCTTTGGAACTTCCAAAGGGTCTTTCACACCCTTGCTGCAACTCAAGAAGTTCCCCCGACATACCCGTCTCACAGGAGAGGAAGCATGAGAGTCCCGCCCACATCCAGAGGAGCCCCGTTCCGCCTCCTAGCTCGAGAGGAGGGATCCTTTCCCTTCGTGGTCGGGAAAGAATTCCCGGCGTTCCCGTCGCATCTCAAGAGGAGGCGCTCTCCACAGGAAATGCGAGAGGAACTCCTGGGTCGTGCCACCATTAACAGAATCCCCAGGTGTCTCAGTCCATTCCAGGGAAAACTGTTTTCCCTGCACTGCCTCGACTTTCAAGCCGAGGATCGACTCACACCACGGTGGCACGGGGGACAACCATGTGGGAAAGCCTCGTGGGAAAGCCTCGTGGGAAAGCTCGATGGAAAGGCACAGATCCCTTGATCCACGCGAAGGGAAGGGTGACACTGCTGCTACAGCTCGGGAGGAAAGCGCACGTGCATGCCCCCACTCGAGACCAGGACTGACTCCCGAGGGAGACTTCAGAAGTACCCCAAGATCCATGTCAGCACTGGAGAGGAATCCTCAGGTTCCGGCACACACTCACATCTCTTAGCCCCGGCATCGAAGGGAGAGGAATCCCGAGAGGCCCCGAGCATGGGGACTGGCCTTTCCTGAGGCCACCAGAGCGGGTCTGAGGTCCCCGTCATAAATCCAGAACACCTGCACCAACTCGAGATAATGCAGGAGGTTCTCCCCTCCAGGGTAGATGAGGCCCATTTCCTCTGAGGCTTCCCCAGGCTAATCACAACTAACCTCTGGAACTTCCAAAGGGTCCTTCACACCCTTGCTGCAACTCAAGAAGTTCCCGACATACCGTCTCCAATCAAGAGGAAGCACGAGAGTCCCGCACAATCCAGAGGAGCCCCGTTTCCGCCTCCTAGCTCGAGGAGAGGGATCCGTTCCCTGCGTCGTCGGGAAAGAATTCCCGGGGTTCCGTCGCATCTCAAGGAGGCGCTCTCCACAGGAAAGGCGAGGAACTCCAGGGTCGTGCCACCCATTCCCAGAGTCCCCCAGATATCTCAGTCATTCCAGGGAAACCTGTTTCCCTACACTGCCTCGATTTCAGGACGAGGATCTACTCACACCACGGTGGCACGTGGGACAGCCTTTGGGAAAGCCTCGAGGAAAACCACAGATCCCTTGATCCACGCGAAGGGAAC
>NW_017214279.1:0-14847 GCF_001704415.2 Capra hircus
AAAAGAGAAGCCGTCGCCGCTTGGAGGTGCATGCTCTTTGCTCCTCACTGCCAAGGGTGACCCAAGCTCGCCTGTCAGAGGCTCAAAAAACAGCAATTGAATGGATTGGTGGTCAAGCTCTGTGCTGAGCCGCACCCTTTGTCAGGGGCCCAGCTTTACGAAACATGGTGCTCTTGTGGCCCTGGTTGGGTATTGGGCAGGTTCACAGAACGAGGGTGAGATGTCCTTGTCCAAGCAAGATTTCCCTGAAGACTAGGCTCCGTAGAGCTCTCCCTCCAGAGCAGAAGGGGATAGCAGGAGATGTATGAGAGGGCGTGTGCCTTTCCCTGTGATTGTGGGCTGACTCCCGTACGGCCCCAAGCTCAGGGAATAGACTGCCTCTAGGAGAAAGGATGCAAGGAGCCGCTATTCCTTGGGATGTTGGGACAGGAGTCGCAGCCTGTGGGGAAGAAAGGACTTCTGTCGCGGGGAAAGAAAGGCAACCACCGGGGGGTGTGTTTCAAGCCTCGTATTTTGGAAGGAAGCGAAGGTGTTGCTTAACAAGCTCAGACCGTCAGATCTGGCTAGAGGGGACCTGAAGTTCCAGAGACAGGCCATGATCTCCCGCTTCCCTGTTGAGATCCTCAAAGACATTCCTAGCAGATCGGGTGGAGTGCCCATGAAGAATGCAAGCGGCAGGGAGTGTGCTGGACATCGACGGCTGCCGTCCTGGGCTCGAGCTCTCAAGGGGCGCTTTCTCTCCCGGTAGCCTAATGTCCGCTTGTTGGGGAGAGGGTGGTGCGCTCTCCTCCACACACTGCAGAGGGTGGAGGTGGAGCCGTCGGTCTCTCGCTGAGGTGTAAGGAAAGAATAGTACAAATTGGATGGATTTTTAAGCTCTGCTGAGCTGCCACCGGCCCTGGCGGCGGGAGACCCACTCAGCAGAGAAAGCGAGGTGGCCGCTGGTGGCCCCTAGCACGGGCGTTTCAGTTCACTACACCCCGGGGGGGATCGGCGCTGCCGTCAAAGCCAAGAATTTTGCGCTGGACAGACGTGATGGCTCACTAGAGCTCTCCTCCAGAGAAAGGGACAGAAAAGAGCGTGTGTGTGAGGTGGCTCGTGCCGTTTCCAGGAAATCCCGCATCTCAGGGATACTGCCCCTAGGAGATAGGAATCTGCGCGGCTGCTTAAGTTGATTCAGTCTCGTGTTCGACTCGTTTCGACGCAGTAGCGGAGCTCATAGGTCCGGCCGCCGTCCCGGTGGAGTCTCGCAAGCAGGAACAGTAAGTGGGTTGCATTCTTGGGCCGTTCTCCCATGATGCATTAACAAGTGAAAATGTAAAGCAGTCGCTCAGGGTTCGTGTCCGCGCCTCAGCGACCGTCCGACGGACCTGCAGGCCTCACCACTTCTCCCGGTTCATAGGTTTTCTGGATAAGACTGCAAGAGGACGCTTTTCAGAGGCTGGGAAAGGAGTTGTCGCAGGATGTGGCGGAAAAGCAGAGCCCCTCGGCGGAATTGAATATTGTTCTTGGCTCATTTTGTTTTTTTGTTGTTTCAAACGTCTATTTTGCAAGGAACAGTTTAGTATACAAAGGTGCACGACCTCCAGATCTGCTCAAGTAGGAACCAAAGTTGCAAGGACGGCAGGTCGGTGTATTTCCTCCTTCATTTGCGATCCTTGCAAAGGACGGAGTCCGTGGTGCTGGAGAGACTGCAGCGAAGGGCGCGTGTTGGAGACTGTTTGTTTTCGTTGTCTGAGGGGTGTTGAAAGATTCCTCCAGTTCCTAATATAGATATCCTAAGAAATGTGATCTGATTATCTGACATCCGTGAAAATCTGATATGTCCTGGTCAAATGCTGTCAGTTATAATTCCAGTTCATATTAAAGCATTTCAAGTGCAGCAGTGACCAGATTACATTGTCAATTTCTATTTAATCAGGTTTTAAACCATGTCCTCTATGGTTTTCACACTGATGCCTTTGCAGAAATACTGCTACTTCAAGATATATGGAATATACTTTTTTTAAGCTTACCGATAATTTGTTTGTTGTTTGTTTGTCTTCTGGTAAGCTGGTACCAGATGGAATTTAGTCTCCTCTCTAGGTTAAGAGCAACAAAGTTTTCTTAGAATGCAATTTTTGATAACAGACTATGGATTTCTTTACCTTTCCTTGATTTATAATTGTTTTCATCATCTGTTTTTTTACTTCGGTAAAGTAAATAAGCCTTATTTAAGATTTTGGTACATGTAGGATGGACTAAGCTTTCCCCACTCTTGCAAGTTCCCTTACCCCTTCAGATTCTTCTCGTGGGACCAAGATCTCACTTTCCTCCAGAGGGACAATCCAAGCTTTTTATTAGTTGATCTGCCCCTGACATCAGAGTCCATTTGAGCACGAGTTGGCCTATAATTTAGGCATGAAACTATGACTACATAAAGAAAAGGTGACTTTATGATTCAGGGATGGCCATGATATGCCTTGCACTTCAGAGAAAATGGGTTAAAATGATTTTTTTTTCTTCAAAACTGCACAGCCAGTTCTTTCAGCATATGCAATTGAAAACATCTAGTCATTAGGTCAGTTTTCATTCCAATCCCAAAGAAAGGCAATGACAAAGAATATTCAAGCTGCTGCACAATTGCACTCATCTCACACACTAGTAAAGTAATGCTCAAAATTCTCCAAGTTCACATGAACTGTGAACTTCCAAATGTTCAAGAGGGATTTAAAACATGCAGAGAAACCAGAGATCAAACTGCCAACATCCACTGGATCATTGAAAAAGCAAGAGAGTTCCAGAAAAAAAGACATCTATTTCTGCTTTATTGACTATGCCAAAGCCTTTGACTGTGTGGATCACAATAAACTGGGAAAAATTCTGAAAGAGATGGGAATACCAGACCACCTGACCTGTCTCTTGAGAAACCTGTATGCAGGTCAGGAAGAAACAGTTCGAACTGGACATGGAACAACAGACTGGTTCTAAATAGGAAAAGGAATATGTCAAGGCAGTGTATTGTCACCCTGCTTATTTAACTTATATGCAGAGTACATCATGAGAAACACTGGGCTGGAGGAAGCACACGCTGGAATCCAGATTGCTGGGAGAAATATCAAGAATCTCAGATATGCAGATGACACCACCCTTATGGCAGAAAGTGAAGAAGAACTAAAGAGTCTCCTGATGAAAGAGGAGAGTGAAAAAGTTAGCTTAAAGCTCAGCATTCAGAAAACTGAAATCATTGCATCCAGTCTCTTCACTTCATGGCAAATAGATGGGAAAACATTGGAAACAGCAGCAGACTATTTTGGGGGGCTTCGAAATCACTGCAGGTGATGTCTGCCTCCATGAACTTAAAACGTATTTATGACTTGGAAGAAAAGTGATGACCAAACTAGACAGCATATTAAAAAGCCGAGACGTTGCTTTGCCAACAAAGATCCATCCAGTCAAGGCTATGGTTTTTCCATATGTCATGGATGGATATGAAAGATGTACTATAAAGAAAGTGACAGCTGAAAATTGGATGCTTTTGAACTGTGGTGTTGGAGAAGATGCTTGTAGGTCGCTTAGACTACAAGGAGACGCAACCACTCCATCCTAAAGGAAATCAGGTCTGAATATACATTGGAAGGACTAATACTGAACCTGAAACTCCAATACTTTGGCCACTTGATGCGAAGAGCTGACTCACTTGGAAGTTGCTTTGATTTGCCTGTGAGTGTGGGAGCCCTCCCTGGGCAAAGGGCCTCAGGGGTCATTGCCACTGAATCACGACCTCCAAGCAAGCGCATTCCAGCTGTGTGACATTCAGGAAGCAGGAGACTGGGAAAACTATCTTCCTTAGAGGAAGGAAAGTCATCCACAGAGAGTGTGTTTTCAGGCCTCTCTTTGAAGTAAGTGTTTTGCTTCTCAGACATCAGAGCTGCAGGCTTGCTCTGAGGGCCTCAATTGCAGAGTCAGGGCTGTGTGTCTCACTGCACTTTCCAAGCATTGCAGACACATTCCTAGGTTGGAGCAGTGCTTCCCATGAGAAAGAAGCCTCGGGAGTGTGTCTGAGCGGGCTGAGTGCCATGCTAGGGTCACCTAGTCGAGGGCACCTTGCACATCCAATGGGCCCCAGGCGAGTAGCTATGGACCGGCCCTTCGGTTGAGACATCCCAAAGCAGGGAACAAAGCTAGCTCTGTCAGAAGGAGGAAAACAGCAATGGGATGGATTTTCAAGCAGTTGCCAAGTCACACCACGTTAGGGCTCCCCGGGAAAGAAATGCGAATTTTGGCCTCTAGGCCCAGTATCCAGATGTGTGCACAGGATATTTTCCCCACAGGATTCAAGAATGTTCCAGACAGACCTAAGCTCACTAGCTCTCTCCTGCAGAGGAAATGAAATATTGTTGCTGAACCACGAAAAGATGCTGGGATTCTTGGCTTATGGAGGAGAAGAATTCAATCCAGGGCCCAAGACGAGGCTTGATTGCTCAGAGCTTTTGTGCAATAGAGTTTTATTAAAGGAGAAAGGAGATAGAGAAAGCTTCTGACAGAGACATCACAAGGCGCAGAAAGCGTACCCCCTTGCTAGTGTTAGTAATGGAGTTATATACTCTCCAATAAGTTATGACAACGAACAAAAGAATGTCTGGAGGTTGTAAAGACTCACTAGACCTACTCCCATAATTGACATTTTAAGATAACAGGATTAGCCAGAAGGTTTTTTCCAGAGACCATCCTCAAGAAGGATGCATGATTGTTATATAATCCTAAGGAATGTAGAGGGAAAAACAGTTTGTCCTTCCTTCCTCCTTGAGAATTCTAGACCCCTCTCTCCTTGGGGACCCTTGAACTTCTTAGAAACCTGCCTTGGCAATGACTCTCTCAGAAACATGATTGAACAGCCGTTTGGAGCTTCCTTTGACTTTCCCTGGGAGGGAGGGAGCCCTCCCTGAGCACAGGGCCTCAGGGGCCATGGCCAATGAAAAATAATCTCCCAGCAAGTGCTTTTCAGCCCTGTGTGACTCTCAGCCCACAGGAGGCTGAGAAAACTCTCTTCCTTGGAGGAAGGAAAGGCAGCCCAAGAGTGTGTTTTCAGGCCTGTATCTTGCAGCAAGTGTTTGGCTTGTTAGACAGAAGACCTGCAGGCCTGTTCCAACAGACTCAATTCCAGAATCAGGGCCTTGTGTCTCCCTGCAGTTTCCTGGCCTTGCAAACACATTCCTAGGTGAGAGCAGTCCTGCCCATGGGGAAGCAGGCTGTGGGAGTGTGTCTGAGGGGGCCAGGTGTCATGCTGGGGTCACCTGGTCGAGGGCACCTTGCACCTCCAATGGACCCCAGGCAAGGAGTTGCAGGCCACCACCTTGCTTCTGAAATCCCAAAATGGGGAGCAAAGCTCGCTCTGTCAGAGGGAAGAAAACAGCAACAGGATGGATTTTCAAGCAGTTGCTAGGCTGTACTGCGTTAGGGCTCCAAGGAAGGAAAATGCGAATTTTAGCCCCTACGACTGGTATCCAGGTGGGCTCCCAGGATGATTTCCCCACAGGATCCAAGAACGTTCCAGACAGACCTGGGCTCACTGGCTCCCTCCTGCAGAGGAAACATGAGAGAACAGCTGTTTGGAGGTTGCTTTGACTTCCCCTGGGAGGGTAGGATCCCTCCCTGGGTGCAGGGCCTCAGGGGCCATTGCCGCAGAGAAATGCCCTCGAAGCCAGACCTTTGCAGCCTTGTATGACTCAGCACGGAGGAGACTGGAAAAGCTCTCTTCCTTGGAGGAAGGAAAGGCAGCCCCAGAGAGTGTGTTTTCACACCTGTATCTTGCAGCAAGTGTTTGGCGTCTCAGACGTCAGACCTCCAGGCCTGCTCCAACGGCCTCAGTTCCAGAGTCAGGGCCGTGTGTCTCCCTGCATTTTCTGAGCCTTGGGAACACATTCCTAGGTCAGAACAGTCCTGCCCATGGGGAAGGAGGCTGCGGGAGTGTGTCTGAGGGGGTCGGGTGCCATGCTGGGGTCCAATAGACCCGGTACCTCCAATAGACCCCAGGACAACAGCGGTGGGGCTCCCCCTGGCTTCCGAAATGCCAAAGCGAGAAGCAAAGCTAGCTCTATCAGAAGGAAGAAAAGAGCAATCGGATGGATGTTCAGGCTGTTGCTGGGCCGCACCACTTCAGGGTCCCCCCCGAGAGGAACAGGCGCCCTGTGGCCCCTAGGTCCGATATGCAGGTTAACACACAGGGTGTGTCCCCATAGGAGCCAAGAATTTTCCTGAGAGACCTAGGCTCACTAGAGCTCTCCTACAGGGCAAAAGGGGTAGAACAGACTGTGGATGTGACTCTGCCTTTCCCAGCGAGCATGGGGCCCTCCCTACGGCCCCGGGCTCCAGGGAAAATTGTCCCAGAAAAATGACCTCCAAGAAGCGCTTTTCCAGCAGGCTGGGATGCAGAGTTCACAGGATGCGGGGAAAGTGATCGTGCTTCAGGGAAGAAGAGGCAGCCACCCAGTGTGTGTTTGCAAGCCTGTATTTGGAAGAAACTGGTTAGCTCCTTCAAGGGGAGACCTCCAGGTCTGCTCAGAGGACCGAAATTCCAGAGGCAGCACCATGCATCTCCCCTGTCCTTTCTGAGCCTTGGAAAGACATTCCTAGCTTATAGCGGTATTGCTCATGAAGAAGCAGGATGCAGGAATGTGTCAGACATGACTGGGTGCCTTCCTGGGTTCAGCTCCGTGAGGGGCCTTTCCACTCAAAGTAGGTCCCATGCCTCCTTGGGGAGGAAGTGGGGCCCGCTTGCCTCCAAATTGCCAAAGGCTGGAACAAAGCTAGTTCTATCAGAGGTAAGAAAAGAGCAATTGGATGGATGTGGAAGCTGTTGCTGGGCCGCACTGCTTCAGGCCCCCCACCCCTCCGCCCCTGAGAGAAACAGGGGCCCTGTGTCCCCTAGGTCCTGGATGCAGTTTCACACATTGAATGTGTCCCCATAGGAGCCAAGAATTTTCCTGACAGACCTAGGCTCACTAGAGCTCTCCTACAGAGCAAAGGGGATGGGACAGATGTGTGGCTGTGGCTCTGCCTTTCCCTGGGAGTGTGGAGCCGCTCCCTATGGCCCCGGGCTCCAGGGGAAGTTGCCCCTGAATAATGACCTCCAAGAAGTGCTTTTCCAACTGGCTGAGACGTGGAGTTCTCAGGATGCAGGGAAAGCGAGTGTCCTTCGGGGAAGCAAAGGCAGTCACCTGTTATCATGACTTACTAGAATAGTAGGTACCTTCTCCGGTTGGGCAGAGGCCTTCCCTACCTGATCTGAAAAAGAAAATGAAGTAGCTCGCTGATTTGAGAAATAATTCCCAGACTTGGGTTTCCAACCAGTATAGAATCCGACAATGGCCCTGTCTTTGTAGCCGCGTTAATTAACAGGTATGTGAAGCTCTAAATATCAGTGGAAATTACATACAGCATATAGGCCCCAGTGTTCTGGAATGGTGGAAAGAAACAACCAAACTCTTGAAGAGACACTTTCAAAATGGATCATAGAGACTGACTGTACATGGATGGGCTTGCTTCCGGCAGACTTACTCATATTACGGGTAACCGCACGTTCCCACAGTTGTTGTCCTTATGAAATTTTCTATGGGAGACCCCCTCCCACAGTGAGGCAGGTGTTAGCAGATTTGCCACAAGTAAGGGGGTGGGATTTCACAGCAGATGGAACAATTAGGTAAGGTAATAAATCAGGTAACTAAGTTTGTATAAAAAAGAATGTCATTCCCCCTTGAGGAACAGATTCATGAATTTGTGCTCAGTGATCAGGTGTGGCTCAATGACTGGAAACACAATTCCTTGGCCTGACATCAGAAAGGTCCTTATACTGTTGTTTTAGCCACAATTCTGAAAGAGATGGGAATACCAGACCACCTAACCTGCCTCTTGAGAAATCTGGATGAAGGTCAGGAAGCAACAGTTAGAGCAGGACATGGAACAACAGACTGGTTCCAAAAAGGAAAAGGAGTATGTCAAGGCTGTATATTGTCACCCTGTTTATCTAACTTCTATGCAGAGTACATCATGAAAAATGCTGGGATGGAAGATACATAAGCTGGAATCAAGATTGCCGGTAGAAATATCAATCAACTTAGATATGCAGATGACACCACCATTATGGCAGAACGTGAAGAGGAACGGGTATGTCGGGGAACTTCTTGAGTTGCAGCAAGGGTGTGAAGGACCCATTGGAAGTTCCAGAGGTTAGGTGTGGTTAGTCTCGAGATGCCTCAGCGGAAATGGGCCTCATGTCGCCTGGAATGGAGAGGCTCCTGGATATTCCCGAGTTTCAGCAGGTGCTCTCGAGTTACGACGGGGATTCAGGGACCCGCTCTGGCGGCCGCAGGAAAGGCCAGTTATCATGCGTGTTGCTAGGGGGCCTCTCGTGATTCCTCTCCCGTCGATGCCGGGGCCTAAGACCTTGTGTGGAGTCGGGGCCGGAAGCTGAGGATTCCTCTCCAGGGCTGACATGCATCTTGGGGTACTTCTGGAGACTCCCCAGGGGAGTCAGTCCTCGTCTCGAGTAGGGGCATGCACGTGCGCTTTCCTCCCGAGCTGTAGCAGCAGTGTCACGCTTCCCGTCGCGTGGATCAAGGGATCTGTGGCTTTCCCTCGAGCCTGTCCCACGAGGCTTTCCCACAGGGCTCTCCCACGTGCCACCGTGGTGTGAGTCGATCCTCGGCATGAAAGTCGAAACAGTGCAGGGAAAACAGGATCCTCTGGAATGGACGGAGACATCTGGGGGCTCTTGGAATGGTGGCACGACCCATGAGTTCCTCTCGCCTTTCCTGTGCAGCGCGCCTCCTCTTGAGATGCGTCGGAAACGTCGGGAATTCTTTCCCGAGGAAGCAGGGAAGGATCCCTCATCTCGAGCTTGGAGGCGGAAACGGAGCTCCTCTGGAGGAGGCCGGACCCTCGTGCTTCCTCTGGAGTGGAGACGGGTATATCGGGGAACCTCCTGAGTTGTAGCAAGGGTGTGTAGCACCCTTTGGAAGTTGCAGAGTTTAGGTGTGATTACTCTCGAGACGCCGCAGAGAAAATGGGCCTCATCTCGACTGGAGTAGAGAACCTCCTGGATTTTCCCGAGTTGCGGCAGGTGCTCTCGACATACGACCGTGACCTCAGGGACAGTGTAGCAGATGTGTCACGCTTCCCGTCGCGGGGATCAAGGGATCTGTGGCTTTCCCACGAGGCTTTCCCACAGGGCTGTCCCACGTGCCACCATGGTGTGAGTGGATCCTCGGCGTGAAAGTCGAGGCATTGCGGGGAAAACAGGTTCCTCTGAAATGGACTGAGATATCTGGGGGACTCTTGGAATGGTGGCACGACCCTGGAGTTCCTCTCGCCTTTCCTATTGAGAGCCCTTGCTCTTGAGAGGCCATGGGAAAGCTGAAAAATCTTTCCTGACTAAGCAGGATAGGATCCCTCATTTCGAGCTACCAGGCGGAAACGGGGTTCCTCTGGATGTGGGCGGGACCCTCGTGCTTCCTATCAAGGGGAGACGGGTATGTCGGGGAACTTCTTGAGTTGCAGCAAGGACCCTTTTGAATTTCCAGAGTTTAGGTGTGATGAGCCTCCAGACGCCTCAGAGGAAATGGGCCTCATCTTGCCTGGAGCGGAGAACCTCCTGGATTTCCTAGAGTTGGGCAGGGTCTCTCGAGTTACGACGGGGACCTCAGGGACCCGCTCTGGTGGCCTCAGGAAAGGCCAGTGCCCATGGGAGTTGCAAGGGGGCCTTCGGGATTCCTCTCCCCTCGATGTCGGGGCCTAAGACCTTGTGTATAGTCGGGGCTGAAACCTGAGGATTCCTCTCCAGTGCTGACATGGATCTTGGGGTACTTGTGGAGTCTCTCCTGGGGAGTCAGTGCTCATCTCGTGTGGGTGCATGCACGTGAGCTTTCCTCACGAACTGTAGCAGCAGTGTCACACTTCCCGTCGCGGGGATCAAGGGATCTGTGGCTTTCCCTCGAGGCTTTCCGACGAGGCTTTCCCACAGGGCTGTCCCACGTGGGACATGCCATGGTGGAGTGAGTGGATCCTCGGCGTGAAAGTAGAGGCACTGCAGGGAAAACAAGATCCTCTGGAATGGACTGAGACATCTGGGGGTCCCTTGGAATTGTGGCAAGACACTGGGGTTTCTCTCGCCTTTCCTGTTGAGAGCGCCTCTTCTTGAGATGCGACGGGAAAGCCGGGAATTCTTTCCAGACGAAGCAGGAAAAGAATCAATAATCTCAAGCTACGAGGTGGAAACCAGGCTCCTCTGGATGTGGGCGGGACCCTCGTGCTTCCTCTCGAGTGGAGACTGGTATGTCGGGGAACTTCTTGAGTTGCAGCAAGCGTGTGAAGGACCCTTTGGAAGTTCCAGAGGTTAGGTGTGATTAGCCTCGAGAAGCCTCATTGGAAATGGGCCTCATCTCGCCTGGAGGGGAGAACCTCCTGGATTTTCTCGAGTTGCGGCAGGTGCTCTCGACTTAAGACGGGGACCTCAGGGACCCGCTCTGGTGGCCTCAGGAAAGGCCAGTCCCCATGCGAGTTGCTTGGGGTCCTCTCGGGATTCCTCTCCCGTCGATGCCGGGCCCTAAGACCTTGTGTGGAGTCGGTGCCGGAACCTGAGGATTCCTCTCCAGTGCTGATATGGATCCTGCGGTACTTCTGGAGTCTCCCCAGGGGAGTCAGTCCTCGTCTCGAGTGGGGGCATGCATGTGAGCTTTCCTCCCGAGCTGTAGCAGCAGTGTCACTCTTCCCTTCGCGTGGATCAAGGGATCTGTGGCTTTCCCTCGAGGCATTCCCACGAGGCTTTCCCACGAGGCTTTCCCACAGGGCTGTCCCACGTGCCACCGTGGTGTGAGTCGATCCTCGTCTTGAAAGTGGAGGCAGTGTAGGGAAAAAAGGTTTCCCTGGAGTGGACTGAGACATCTGGGGGACTCTGGGAATGGTGGCACGACCCTGGAGTTCCTCTCGCCTTTCCTGTGGAGAGCGCCCCCTCTTGAGCTGCTATGGCAAGTCCGAGAATTCATTCCCGACCACGCAGGTAAAGGATCCCTCCTCTCGAGCTATGAGGCGGAAACGGGGCTCCTCTGGATGTGGGCGGGGCTCTCGTGCTTCCTCTCGAGTGCAGACGGGTATGTCGGGAAACTTCTTGAGTTGCAGCAAGGATGTGAAGGACCCTTTGGAAGTTCCAGAAGTTAGGTGTGATTAGCCTCGAGACGCCTCAGCGGAAATGGGCCTCATCTCGCCTGGACGGGAGAACGTCCGGGATTTTCTCGAGTTGTGGCCGCTGGTCTAGACTTACGACGGGGACCTCAGGGACCGCTCTGGTGGCCTCAGGAAAGGCCAGTCCCCATGCGAGTTACTCGGGGGCCTCTCGAGATTCCTGTCCCGTCGATGCTGGGGCCTAAGTCCTTGTGTGGAGTCGGTTGCGGAACCTGAGGATTCCTCTCCAGGGCTGGCATGGATCTTGGGGTACTTCTGGAGTCTCCCCAGGGGAGTCAGTCCACGTCTCGAGTGGGGGCATGCACGTGCGCTTTCCTCCCCAGCTCTAGCAGCAGTGTCACGCTTCCCGTCGAGTGGATCAAGGGATCTGTGTCTTTTCCTCGAGGCTTTGCCACAGGGCTGTCCCACGTGCCACCGTGGTGTGAGTCGATCCTCGGCTTGAAAGCCGAGGCAGTGCAGGGAAAACAGGTTTCCCTGGAATGGACTGAGACATCTGGGGAACTCTGGGAATGGAGGCACGACCTTGGAGTTCCTCTCGCCTTTCCTGTGGAGAGCGCCTCCTCTTGAGATGCGACGGGAACGCCGAGAATTCTTTCCCAACTACGCAGGGAAAGGATCCCTCCTCTCGAGATAGGAGCCGGAAACGGGGCTCCTCTGGATGTGGGCGGGACTCTCGTGCTTGCTCTCGAGTGGAGACGGGTATGTCGGGGAACTTCTTGAGTTGCAGCAAGGGTGTGAAGGACCTTTGGAAGTTCCAGAGGTTAGGTGTGATTAGCCTCGAGACGCCTCAGCGGAAATGGGCCTCATCTCGCCTGGAGGGGTGAACCTCCTGGATTTTCTCGAGTTGCGGCAGGTGCTCTCGACTTACGACGGGGACATCTGGGACCCGCTCTGCTGACCTCAGGAAAGGCCAATCCCCATGCTGGTTGCTCGGGAGCCTCTCGGGATTCCTCTCCCGTCGATGCCGGGGCCTAAGATCTTGTGTGGAGTGGGTGCCGGAACCTGAGGATTCCTCTGCAGTGCTGACATGGATCTTGGGGTACTTCTGGTGTCTCCCCAGGGGAGTCAGTCCTCGTCTCCAGTGGGGGCATGCACGAGCGCTTTCCTCCCGAGCTGTAGCAGCAGTGTCGCGCTTCCATTCGCGTGGATCAAGTGATCAGGGGCTTTCCTTCGAGGCTTTCTCACGAGGCTTTCCCACGAGGCTTTCCCACGAGGCTTTCCCACAGGGCTGTGCCTCGTGCCACTGTGGTATGAGTCGATCCTTGGCTTGAAAGTCGAGGCAGTGCAGGGAAAACAGGTATCCCTGGAATGGACTGAGACATCTGGGGGACTCTGGGAATGTGGCACGACCCTGGAGTTCCTCTCGACTTTCCTGTGGAGAGCACCTCTACTTGATTTGCGACGGGAACGCCGGGAATTCTTTCCCGACCACGCAGGGAAAGGATCCCTCCTCTCGAGCTAGGAGGCGGAAACAGGGCTCCTCTGGATGTGGGCGGGACTCTCGTGCTTCCTCTCGAGTGGAGACGGGTATGTCGAGGAACTTCTTGAGATGCAGCAAGGGTGTGAATGACCCTATGGAAGTTCCAGAGTTTAGGTGTGATTAGCCTCGAGACGCCTCAGCGGAAATGGGCCTCATCTCGCCTGGAGGGGAGAACCTCCTGGATTTTCTCGAGTTGCGGCAGGTGCTCCCGACTTACGACGGGGACCTCAGGGACCCGCTCTGGTGGCCTCAGGAAAGGCCAGTCCCCCTGCGAGTTGCTCGGGGGCCTCTCGGGATTCCTCTCCCGTCGATGCCGGGGCCTAAGACATTGTGTGGAGTCAGTACCGGAACCTGAGGATTCCTCTCCAGTGCTGACATGGATCTTGGGGTACTTCTGGAGTCTCCCCAGGGGAGTAAGTCTTCGTCTCGAGTGGGGGCATGCACGTGTGATTTCCTTCCGAGCTGTAGCAGCAGTGTCGTTCTTCCCTTCGCGTGTATCAAGCGATCTGTGGCCTTCCCTCGAGGCTTTCCCACTAGGCTTTCCCACGAGGCTTTCCCAAGAGGCTTTCCCACGAGGCTTTCCCATAGGGCTGTCCCACGTGCCACCGTGGTGTGAGTCGATCCTCGGCTTGAAAGTCGAGGCAGTGCAGGGAAAACAGGTTTCCCTGGAATGGACTGAGACATCTGGGGGACTCTGGGAATGGTGGCACGACCCTGGAGTTCCTCTCGCCTTTCCTGTGGAGAGCGCCTCCTCTTGAGATGCGACGGGAACGCCGGGAATTCTTTCCCGACCACGCAGGGAAAGGATCCCTCCTCTCAGGCTGAGAGGCGGAAACGGGGCTCCTCTGAATGTGGGCGGGTCTCTCGTGCTTCCTCTCGAGTGGAGACGGGAATGTCGGGGAACTTCTTGAGTTGCAGCAAGGGTGTGAAGGACCCTTTGGAAGTTACAGAGTTTAGGTGTGACTAGCCTCGAGACGGCTCAGCGGAAATGGGCCTCATCTCGCCTGGAAGGGAGAACCTCCTGGATTTTCTCGAGTTGCGGCAGGTGCTCTCGACTTACGACGGGGACCTCTGGGACCCGATCTGGTGGCCTCAGGAAAGGACCAGTTCCCATGCTAGTTGCATGGGGCCTCTCGGGATTCCTCTCCCGTCGATTCCGGGGCCTAAGACCTTGTGTAGATTCGGTGCCGGAACGGGAGGATTCCACTCCAGTGCTGACATGGTTCCTGGGGTACTTTTGGATTCTCCCTAAGGGAGTCAGTCCTCGTCTCGAGTTGGGGCATGCACGTGCGCTTTCCTCCCGAGCTGTAGCTGTAGTGTCACGCTTCCCTTCGCGTGGATGAAGGAATCTGTGGCTTTCCCTCGAGTCTTTCCCACGAGGCTTTCCCAAGAGGCTTTCCCAAAGGGCTGTCCAACGTGCCACCGTGGTGTGAGTCGATCCTTGGCTTGAAAGTCGAGCAGTGCAAGGAAAACACGTTTTCCTGGAGTGGACTGAGACATCTGGGGGACTCTGGGAATGGTGGCACGACCCTGGAGTTCCTCTCGCCTTTCCTGTAGAGAGCGCCCCCTCTTGAGCTGCGATGGGAAGGCCAGGAATTCCTTCCCGAACACGCAGGGAAAGGAACCCTCCTCTCGAGCTAGGAGGCGGAAACGGGGCTCCTCTGGATGTGGGCAGAACTCTCGTGCTTCCTCTCGAGTCGAGACGGGTATGTCGGGGAACTTCTTGAGTTGCAGCAAGCGTGTGAAGGGCCCTTTGGAAGTTCCAGAGGTAAGGTGTGATTAGCCTCGAGACGCCTCAGCGGAAATGGGCCTCATCTCGACCTGGACGGGAGAACCTCCTGGATTTTCTCGAGTTGCGGCAGGTGCTCTCGACTTATGACAGGACTCTCAGGAACCCACTCTGGTGGCCTCAGGAAAGGACCAGTCCCCATGCGAGTTGCTCGGGGGACTCTCGGGATTCCTCTCCCATCGATCCCGGGGCCTAAGTCCTTGTGTGGAGTCGGTTGCGGAACCTGAGGATTCCTCTCCAGGGCTGGCATGGATCTTGGGTACTTCTGGAGTCTCCCAGGGGAGTCAGTCCACGTCTCGAGTGGGGCGACGGGAAGGGTGACACTGACTGCTAGAGCTGGGGAGGAAAGCGCACCGTGCAT
>NW_017214280.1:0-24597 GCF_001704415.2 Capra hircus
TTGGTAAAAGTTACTAAACTGTGAAATAATTAGAAAGCAGCTCTCTAGAACTAAGAGAATAAAAAGGACTGGCAAAATCATTTATTAAGTTGTTTAATCAGTTATAAGCAAGATTTTATTCTATCAGCAATTGATTGCAATTTATGATTTATATGCTGATGAAGGAAAAGTTAATGGAGATTTTAATTAAAACAAATCGGTAAATAACAGAATGGGTTGTCTAAGGAGTTACTTTCTGAGTTTCTGGGATTTCCAAACCAGAGGATAGTTAGAAAAAATCTGTAAAATGAAAAAAAGCTTATAGAACATAAAATCAGAAATAAGACATATAGGAGAAGTAAATGAATGAATTGTGTTGGGGAGGAGACAATAATTGGCAACTGACCCATCCCTTTATTGGTCCTATAAAGGCCATGTGGAAGGCCTGTCCTTACCCTTAGAATATGGGTACTTTTAGTCATTTGAAAATTTTCTTTTATCAAGCTCACAGAGCCTAGATAATTTACACAGACTAGCCATCAGGTAAATACTTGTTAATTTGGTAGATCCAAGTATGTTCTTGGCGAGGCTGATCTTTTGCTACTACAGAAATAAGAATGGTGTTTGAAAGTAGGTCAGACCTGACCTGCTCATGTTCTCTTAGCTATAGTTTCACATTTTATATATTTAGTCAGTTAACACAGTGATCCAATATATGTATTTGGATATCTTGCTTTGGTCCCAATCTTTTGGAACCACACAAAATTTCAGAGAAACTTCACAGTGGTACTGGAGAATTTGCTTCACTGGCTACCTGTAGGGTCAATCAGTACCTAAAGAGGATGATTACAAAGTCATTAAAAGTGCTACCTGAAATTACGCTTGGTGAAATCTTACCAATTATCTGTGGAAGGGTTTGCTTTTGGTGGACTGACTGCTAGTTAGTCTTCAAGATTCAGTAAAAATATCTCCTTTCTAAAGGTCTACCAAACTCTCCCAAGGTTTTTGTCTGTTTGTTTTGTTTTTAATATTGTGCCATTATTATCTGCTTAGACATTGTCATATTCTTTTGAGCTTATTTATCATCTGACTCAAGCTCCTTGATTTTAGCAATCGCTGGTCCTCAGCTTCATGGCTGGTAACCAATCAGGAATCCATCAGTCCTGCAGGTGCTCTGTAGGGACTAGACAAATAAGTGAATAACAACAGACACAAACTCAATTCTTCTTAAAGATTCACTATAGTTATACAATACTCCACTGTGCGCATCTGAGAAACAGTTCACTGGAATGAATGACACCGCCTGAGTTCTGTTTGGAAAACCATATCCAAGTGACTATTCTTGTTTTACAGGCTCAGGTATGTTAATAAGCACTAATTTCCTTAAACTGTGGGTGGACCTGAGCTGTAAGGAGGTGTGGAGTTTAGTAAACTCCCCCTGCCCTCAGATTGGGCATTTGAATTTTGGAAGTGAAAAATAGAACCACACCGTTTATGCACCAGTCCTGCAACTCCGTCCTCCTTTTTTTGGGTAGTTTAAGATTTTAATTAGAAAATACATTTGCTCCCTTCTTGCTCTCTATACACATCTCTGTTTAAAGCAATCACCCTGCATACAGTTAATTATTTGCCTCTGTGTCTTTAGGCCAGATGAGACTGTGAAATACTTGAGTGTGAGGCCTCTGTCTCATTTATTTTGATTTTTCTATAGTCGATGCAAGGCTTGATATACAGTATATAACCAAGAAACAGTTTTTGATGGAAATGAATAAGAGCAAAGAGATTGAAATAACTCTCTTTCTTTGTCACTGATCTCAATTGTGTTTTCCATATTCACCTAGAATTTGAAGTTCTGGATCTCAGTCTTTCATCCAGAGTCAGGCTTTTACAGACAAACATTTAAATTCCACACAAAAAAAACCATTCAGCCTTTTGATAAATATTTATTGAGTGCTTAGTAGATGCCAGGTGCTTTGAATACAAATATGGATGAGGCATGGCCCTGACCTTGATGAGTTCACCATGTCATTAAAGAGCATATAATAGCAGTTATTAGTTAATGGTCATCCAGGCTAATGGCTTACTCAGAATTCAGCTATCACTAAGCTCTTGGGCACTCTGAGAAATTACTGGGATGGAGCATATACTTGTGTAAATCATGGCTTAAGGGGAATAAAGTGCCATAACCTTTTCCCATAATGGAATTGTTTTCCAGAAAAGTATCAAATCTCAGAGTTATGAATATTGGAAGTTTTACCAATACAAACACTTGGGAAACAAAAAGAAAAAGGAAACGTATAGTTCTTAGTGTTACTCAGGCTTAAAAAGAGGTTTTTTTTTTTTTTTTTCAGTTTTTAAAGGAATCTCCTCACTGTTCTCCAAAGTGGCTTTACTAGTTTGCATTCCCACCAACAGTGTAAGAGGGTTCCCTTTCTGCACACCCTCTCCAGCATTTATTGCTTGTAGACTTTTGGATTGCGGCCATTCTGACTGGTGTGAAATGATACCTCATTGTGGTTTTGATTTGCATTTCTCTGATAACGAGAGATGTTGAGCATCTTTTCATGTGTTTGTTAGCCATCTGTATCTGTATGTCTTCTTTGGAGAAATGACTATTTAGTTCTTTGGCCCATTTCTTGATTGGGTCGTTTATTTTTCTGGAATTGAGCTGCAGGAGTTGCTTGTATATTTTTGAGATTAGTTGTTTGTCAGTTGCTTCATTTGCTATTATTTTCTCCCATTCCAAAGGCTGTCTTTTCACCTTGCTTATGGTTTCCTTTGTTGTGCAGAAGCTTTTAATTTTAATTATATCCTATTTGTTTTTTTTGCTTTTATTTCCAGTATTCTGGGGAGGGGTCGTAGAGGATCCTGCTGTGACTTATGTCGGAGAGTGTTTTGCCTATGTTCTCCTCTAGGAGTTTAATAGTTTCTGGTCTTACGTTTAGATCTTTAATCCATTTTGAGTTTATTTTTGTGTATGGTGTTAGAAAGTGTTCCAGTTTCATTCTTTTACAAGTGGTTGACCAGTTTTCCCAGCACCACTTGTTGAAGAGATTGTCTTTAATCCATTGTATATTCTTGCCTCTTTTGTCAAAGATAAGGTGTCCATAGGTGTGTGGATATATCTCTGGGCTTTCTATTTTGTTCCATTGATCTGTATTTCTGTCTTTGTGCCAGTACTATACTGTCTTGATGACCATGGCTTTGTAGTAGAGCCTGAAGTCAGGTAGGTTGATTCCTCCAGTTCCATTCTTCTTTCTCAAGATTGCTTTGGCTATTCGAGGTTTTTTGTATTTCCATACAAATTGTGAAATTTATTTGTTCTAGCTCTGTGAAAAATACTGCTGGTGGCTTGATAGGGATTGCATTGAATCTGTAGACTTAGTATACTCATTTTCACTATATTGATTCTTCCAATCCATGAACATGGTATATTTCTCCATCTATTAGTGTCCTCTTTGATTTCTTTCACCAGTGTTTTATAGTTTTCTATATATAGGTCTTTAGTTTCTTTAGGTAGAAATATTCTCAAGTATTTTTATTCTTTTTGTTGCAATGGTGAAAGGAATTGTTTCCTTAATTTCTTTTCCTACTTTCTCATTATTAGTGTATAGGAATGCAAGGGATTTCTGTGTGTTGATTTTATATCCTGCAACTTTACTATATTCATTGATTAGGTCTAGTAATTTTCTGGTGGAGTCTTTAGGGTTTTCTATATAGAGGATCATGTCATCTGCAAACAGTGAGAGTTTTACTTCTTCTTTTCCACTTTGGATTCCTTTTATTTCTTTTTCTGCTCTGATTGTTGTGGCCAAAACTTCCAGAACTATGTTGAATAGTAGTGGTGAAAGTGGGCACCCTTGTCTTGTTCCTGACTTAAGGGGAAATGCTTTCAATTTTTCACCATTGAGGATAATGTTTGCTGTGGGTTTGTCACATATAGCTTTTATTATGTTGAGGTATGTTCCTTCTATTCCTGCTTTCTGGAGAGGTTTTTTTTTTTTTAAGTCATAAAAGGATGTTGAATTTTGTCAAAGGACCAGCAATCCCACTTCTGGGCATACGCACTGAGGAAACCAGAATTGAAAGAGACACGTATACCCCAGTGTTCACTGCAGCACTGTTTATAATAGCCAGGACATGGAAACAACCTAGATGTCCGTCAGCAGACGAATGGATAAGAAAGCTGTGGTACATATACACAATGGAGTATTACTCAGCCATTAAAAAGAATACATTTGAATCAGTTCTAATGAGGTGGATGAAACTGGAGCCAATTATACAGAGTGAAGTAAGCCAGAAAGAAAAACACCAATACAGTATACTAACACATATATATGGAATTTAGAAAGATGGTAACAATAACCCTGTATGCGAGACAGCAAAAGAGACACAGATGTATAGAATAGTCTTTTGGACTCGGGGAGAGGGAGAAGATGGGATGATTTGGGAGAATGGTACTGAAACATGTGTATAATATCATATAAGAAACAAATCGCCAGTCTATGTTCAATGCAGGATACAGGATGCTTGGGGCTGGTGCACTGGGATGACCCAGAGAGATGGTATGGAAAGGGAGGTGGGAGTGGGGTTCAGGATTGGGAACACATGTACACCCATGGTGGATTCATGTTGATGTATGGCAAAAGGCAATACAGTCTTGTAAAGTAAAATTAAAAAAATAAATTAATTTTTAAAAAAGTGTTTTTTTGTGTAACAAATGTCAGGTTGGTAGATCAATGGCAAACAAATAAGAGCTTTTCAAGTTATGTTTTAAAAAGCACAACACATATGGAAAAAAGTTTATATTTAAAAATAACTTTTCAAACACTGAGAGGCTCTCTGGCGAAGAATGATGACAAACATCATATTGTAGACTCAATTGTATTCTCAGTAGGGAGACCATAATTGCCTTAATGATAGAAGAGAGGGAAAGCATGTCCCAGCCATAATGTTGTAGCCTAAGTGCATGGGCAGATTTCCCACTGATAACATTAGTGTGCATCACTCTGATTAGTGGAGTTATGTCTTAACAAGGGGTATGTCTAAAGACGGCAGGCAAGGTAAGCATTTCATCAGCATCATCCTTGGAAATTCCTTAGAAGCTTAGTGTTGGAGACATGTATCAGTTCTGCTAAATTGAAACTACTTTTCCTAGAATTCCTGTCCATGTCTGCTTCTGGATTAGGGTTGGCCATTGTGGTTGCCTTGCATTGTGATTTGAAAAGGCAGATGGGAAATGGCAGCCATGATGCTTGCAAGGGTGAGTTGAGGCCCTGCCATAGCAGATTATGCTTGCTGTTGCTATCCACATCTAATCTTGTTGGCAGTGGGGGCTGCCAGCTGGGCCTGTGGCCCCTTTGATTTCACTCAGATCTCCTTTAGCTTCCCTCAGTCCTGGACCAAGCGATTCCACAGTGAAGGGCAACCACCTCCTTCTATGGATCACCAGCCTCATCAAGTCTAGAGATGGTAAGAGATAGATAACAGGTTCCATCTTGTTCTTTGGGTTCCTGTTTACCCTTGTAAGTTCCAGATTATCCTTGCCCTCCTCACTTCACATCCAGTTTTCCTTCTCACTGCCAGTCTTCCTGACCTACAGCAACTTTGGGCCCATTTCCCAATGCCTGGACAACAGCTTTCCATAAACCTTTTACCAACTTCCATAATTGTATAAGGTCTAATGCTTATGTTCCTTATTTTGTCTCACAGATGGTGGTTCTGCTTATATGCCTGCATCCTATCCAATACAGAGACTAACATACATCTTTTAATTAATCCACTAATAGGATTTCCCTTTTTCCTTCATGTCCTTGAGCTCCATCATATTGGCATCTGGTGAAGTAGTTGGCTTGAATATGATAACTATGTTGTTTTAAAAAATACATATCTTTAAACCCTAGATTCATATTCTGTGCAGTCAGATGCCTCACTGACTTCATTTCATTTCATTTTGAATCTGCCTGTAATGAAGGAGACCTGGTTTGATACCTGGCTTGGGAAGATCCCCTGGAGAAAGGAATGGAAACCCATTCCAGTATTCCTGCTTGAAGAATTCCATGGACAGAGGAGCCTAGCAGGCTATGGTCCATGAGATCACAAAGAGTCAGACACAGCTGAAGGACTGACACAGATGCACCCACACTGAGAGACACTTACAAGCTCAGGAAAAACCAGACTCCTGTTGCCCGTCTTGGTCTCACTGCAGAGCATGGTTCATTGAGCTGGAAGAGTGTGCAAAATCAGCTATACCCACGTAAGTTGTTTCTCCCTCTTTCCCTTTATCTATGTGGTTTCCTTTATTGCATGTGGTTGAACTTCAATAAGTTAAACACGGATATAAGGCGATTCCACTGTAAGCACACTGGCTTCTGCATCAGACGTTTGCTTCACTCCATTTCTCGTTTGAGTATGGGTGACTTTTGTCTTTTTGCCCTCAGTTATTTCACCCTTGGGCGCCCTTGCTCCACAGAAAACTGCATTCCACTCCTCTTTTCTTTAGTCTCCTCAGTCCCCCTCTCACCTTTTTTGGCTCAACTTCTACAGTTTGAGATTTGTGCTATTGCTGCTTCAAAGTTGAAAACTGAGCAAATTAAAGCTGTGAATTTTGTTCCTGAAGTGACATGAGCATGTCCAGGCCATTTGCAGACTTCGTGGGGAAACACTGGCAATCCTAAAGGTATTATTGGAGGATCATGATTTATCCTATTGTTTAGTAAGAAGAGCAGAGTTTCTTGGAAGAGGATGTATTTCCATAGTGTCACTTAAGAATTGTGTAAATCTTATACTGGGCTGGTGAGTTTTTAATTAACAAAACTGCTTTCATTCAGGTTGGAATTCCTGATTTATTGAGGTTCTGTTTCACCTGCATTCCACTTTAGCTAAACCTATAAGCTTCAAGCTTGATTTACTGTCTCATTTCCACTGAAAACACACTTCTCTTACAATATTTATAACTTTCTTAACAGAATAGTTATTGAAAAACAAGCCTTTGTTCACTCTGATGATACTCAAAAATTGTAAAAATTCAAAATCTTCTTTTCATCTCTTCGCTTCTCTGCATGAAAGCCCACAGAGGTTCCCCGTTGCCTAGAAGAGAATGTCTCAAATGTTTTTTCACCTGATACATGTGCCAGCAATTTCCACTTGGGCAGACAAACTCCCACAGAGCCTCTGGTCCTGAGGAGGTATATTCTCTGGATTGTTTGTAACCCATATCCCTCTGGCTTCACCAGTGCAAATGAGGTCATGGTTTAACCTAGTGCCTCCTGATCGATAGTCTCCACCTGCATGAGAGCAGGTTGCCCTTCTCAGGTTCCTTCTAATTTCTTCCAGGGAGTCTTCAGGAGTGCTTTACATGGGCTCCCAGCCCTCTGCTTGTCCTCGGCTGTCCTTCAGTTGCAACCCATTGATCCCTGTCCTGGACACAGATTGATACCACCTCTGCCATGCTGACTTCAAGGTGCGTTACTCCTTTATTACCCGCATGAAGCACAGACACAGACCTTTTCCTTAATCCTCCTAGTCACACTGAAAACCAGATTTCTGCTTGTTTTCTGTTTTTTTCTTTTAATTGGAGGATAATTGTTTCACAATGTTGTGTTGGTTCCCGCTGTACAGCAATGTGAATCAGCCACAGGTGGACATATACCCCTCCCTCTTGAACTTCCCTCCCTCTCCACCCAACCTACCCCTCTAGGTTGTCACAGAGCACTGGGTTGAGCCTCCTTGTGTTATCAACTTCCCACTAGTTATTCCATTTGACATATGGTTAATGTAAATATTTCAATGCTCTTCTCTCAGTTCATCCCACCGTCTTCCTTTCCCTGTTGTGTCCATAAGTCTGTTCTCCATGTCTGTGTCTCCATTCTTTCCCTGAAAGTAGGTTCACCAATACCATTTTCCTAGATTCCATATATAGCTGTTAATAGATGATATTGTTTTCTCTTTCTCACTTTACTCTATATAACAGGCCTCTAGTTTTCATCTACCTTGGTTCAACTGACTCAAATCTGTTCCTTTTTAAGGTTGAGCAATATTCTATTGTGTATATGTACCACAACTTCTTTATTCATTCACCTATCGATGGATATTTAGGTTGCTTCCATATCCTGGCTATTGTAAGTAGGACGCAATGAACACTGGAGTACATGTGTCTTTTGAATTATGGTTTTTCTCAGGGTATATGCCCAGTAGTGGGATTTCTGGGAAACCAGGTTTTGATGTTCAATCACAACTTTTACTAGAAGGCCAGGAAATAGGAAATGAAAGCAAAGAAATGTTATTAAATACAGAGGCTCTTGAGCCCTCTATTACAGCCCACCATCATTTGGGGATGTCTTACTTAATGATTCCTTGGCTGTAGGGTTTCTTTCCAACTAGCTGCCAGCCAGCTACCCTGCCAAGGGTGCTAGCTGCTCTCACTCCCATGCAGTCTGGGATATACAGGTCTCCACGCCTGAGAGTAAAGCCCTAAGAAGGAGATTCCCCTTCATCTCCAACTTAGGGTCTGCCTTCCCTGTTGTCACTCTCAGTTCCTGGATCTCCCTTTTCCCAGGATGACTGAGTGGGTACATCCTCTGCTAACAGGAGAGACCTCATTGCCTACCACAGCTGGAGCTTTGCCTTCAAGGAAACCATAGCAGAACCCAGCTGTCCCGCTTTGTGCAACAGACACAAAGAGGGTCACTTCCTTATGTTTCTATCTTCTGAACCATAGAGAAAAGAACAGTTTCCTCTTTTCTAATTTCTCAAAGTTTGTGTTGAGTAGTTTTAAACATGAGGTAAGTTGAATTGTGCCAAACCTCGTCAAGCTTCTCTTCATGCTTTTCCCATTATGAAGTAAAAATTGGGCCTACACATTTTTCCTGTGGTCTCAGATTCTAACGTTCTAGTAGCAACTCCTCAGTCACAAGCTACATGTCACTATAAGACAAGCAGCTTCTTGATTTTATTTAAAAACCTTTTTTTAACTGAAATATAGTTTATTTACAATGCTGTGTTAGTTTCAGGTCTATAGCAAAGTGATTCAGCCATATATACATATATGTATACATACCATATCGGAGAAGGCAATGGCACCCCACTCCAGTACTCTTGCCTGGAAAATCCCATGGACAGAGGAGCCTGGTGGGTTGCAGTCCATGGGGTCGCTAAGAGTCAGACATGACTGAGCAACTTCACTTTCACTTTTCACTTTCATGCATTAGAGAAGGAAATGGCAACCCACTCCAGGGTTCTTGCCCTGAGAATCCCAGAGACGGGGGAGCCTGGTGGGCTGCCGTCTATGGGGTCGCACAGAGTTGGACACGACTGAAGCAACTTAGCAGCAGTAGCAGCATACATACATACATATAAAAATATTATTTTCAAGATTCTTTTCCATTATTGGTTCTTACAAGGTATTGAATATAGTTCCTTGTGCTATATAATGAGTCCTTGTTTATCCACTGTATATATAGTAATGTGTATATATTAATTCTTGTTGTTTATCCATTGTATATATAGTAATGTGTATATATTAATCCCAAACTCCTAATTTATCCCTCCTCCACTTTCCCCTTTGGTAACCATAAGTTTGTTTTCTAAATCTGTGAGTCTGTTTCTGTTTTGTAAATAAGTTCATTTATAACATTTTTTAAGATTCCACATTTAAGCAATATCATATATTTGTCTATCTGACTTCACTTAGAGTAATAATCTCTATGTCCATTTATTTTAATTTTTTAATTTTAAAATCTTTAATTCTTACATGCGTTCTGAAACATGAACTCCCCTCTCACCTCCCTCCCCATAACATCTCTCTGGGTCATCCCCATGCACCAGCCCCCAAAAATGTTGCTGCAAATGGCATTATTACATTACTTTTTATGGCTGAATAATATTCTATTGTATATCTATCACATCTTTACTCATTCATCTGTCAATGGACACATTTTTGCTTCTACATCTTGGCTATTTTAAATAGTGCAAGCAGCTTTTTCTTTAGATTGCAAATCATAGTCTAGACCCATACTTAGAAGGAAACCCATCTCCAGAGGAAGTAATGTGCAGAATATGAATCTGCTTTAAACATACAAAATCTTTTACTTAGACTCACAGCTTCTCTTTTTTTTTTTAATTTTAATTTTTATTTTTTTTAAATTTTTAAAATCTTTAATTCTTACATGCGTTCCCAAACATGAACCCCCCTCCCACCTCCCTCCCCACAACATCTCTCTGGGTCATCCCCATGCACCAGCCCCAAGCAAGCTGCACCCTATGTCAGACATGGACTGGCGATTCAATTCTTACATGACAGTATACATGTTATAATTCCCATTCTCCCAAATCATCCCACCCTCTCCCTCTCCCTCTGAGTCCAAAAAGTCTGGTATACACATCTGTGTCTTTTTTCCTGTCTTGCATACAGGGTCGTCATTGCCATCTTCCTAAATTCCATATATATGTGTTAGTATACTGTATTGGTGTTTTTCTTTCTGGCTTACTTCACTCTGTATAATTGGCTCCAGTTTCACCCATCTCATCAGAACTGATTCAAATGAATTCTTTTTAACGGCTGAGTAATACTCCATTGTGTATATGTACCACAGCTTTCTTATCCATTCATCTGCTGATGGACATCTAGGTTGTTTCCATGTCCTGGCTATTGTAAACAGTGCTGCGATGAACATTGGGGTACATGTGTCTCTTTCAATTCTGGTTTCCTCGGTGTGTATGCCCAGAAGTGGGATTGCTGGGTCATAAGGTAGTTCTATTTGCAATTTTTTAAGGAATCTCCACACTGTTCTCCATAGTGGCTGTACTAGTTTGCATTCCCACCAACAGTGTAGGAGGGTTCCCTTTTCTCCACACCCTCTCCAGCATTTATTGCTTGCAGATTTTTGGATCGCAGCCATTCTGACTGGTGTGAAGTGGTACCTCATTGTGGTTTTGATTTGCATTTCTCTAATAATGAGTGATGTTGAACATCTTTTCATGTGTTTGTTAGCCATCCGTATGTCTTCTTTGGAGAAATGTCTACTTAGTTCTTTGGCCCATTTTTTTGATTGGGTCGTTTATTTTCTGGAATTGAGCTGCAGAAGTTGCTTGTATATTTTTGAGATTAGTTGTTTGTCAGTTGTTTCAGTTGCTATTATTTTCTCCCATTCCAAAGGCTGTCTTTTCACCTTGCTTATATTTTCCTTTGTTGTACAGAAGCTTTTAATTTTAATTAGATCCCATTTGTTTATTTTTGCTTTTATTTCCAGAATTCTGGGAGGTGGATCATAGAGGATCCTGCTGTGATTTATGTCTGAGAGTGTTTTGCCTATGTTCTCCTCTAGGAGTTTTATAGTTTCTGATCTTACATTTAGATCTTTAATCCATTTTGAGTTTATTTTTGTGTACGGTGATAGAAAGTGATCTAGTTTCATTCTTTTACAAGTGGTTGACCAGTTTTTCCCAGCACCACTTGTTAAAGAGATTGTCTTTACTCCATTGTATATTCTTGCCTCCTTTGTCAAAGATAAGGTGTCCATATGTGTGTGGATTTATCTCTGGGCTTTCTATTTTGTTCCATTGATCTATATGTCTGTCTTTGTGCCAGTACCATACTGTCTTGATGACTGTGGCTTTGTAGTAGAGCTTGAAGTCAGGCAAGTTGATTCCTCCAGTTCCATTCTTCTTTCTCAAGATTGCTTTGGCTATTCAAGGTTTTTTGTATTTCCATACAAATCTTGAAATTATTTGTTCTAGTTCTGTGAAAAATGTGGCTGGTAGCTTGATAGGGATTGCATTGAATTTGTAAATTGCTTTGGGTAGTATACTCATTTTCACTATATTGATTCTTCCGATCCATGAACATGGTATATTTCTCCATCTATTAGTGTCCTCTTTGATTTCTTTCATCAGTGTTTTATAGTTTTCTATATATAGGTCTTTAGTTTCTTTAGGTAGATATATTCCTAAGTATTTTATTCTTTTCGTTGCAATGGTGAATGGAATTGTTTCCTTAATTTCTTTTTCTACTTTCTCATTATTCGTGTATAGGAATGCAAGGGATTTCTGTGTGTTGATTTTTATATCCTGCAACTTTGCTATATTCATTGATTAGCTCTAGTAATTTTCTGGTGGAGTCTTTAGGGTTTTCCATGTAGAGGATCATGTCATCTGCAAACAGTGAGAGTTTTACTTCTTCTTTTCCAATTTGGATTCCTTTGATTTCTTTTTCTGCTCTAATTGCTGTGGCCAAAACTTCCCAGAACTATGTTGAATAGTAGCGGTGAAAGTGGACACCCTTGTCTTGTTCCTGACTTTAGGGGAAATGCTTTCAATTTTTCACCATTGAGGATAATGTTTGCTGTGGGTTTTGTCATATATAGATTTTATTATGTTGAGGTATGTTCCTTCTATTCCTGCTTTCTGGAGAGTTTTTATCATAAATGGATGTTGAATTTTGTCAAAGGCCTTCTCTGCCATCTATTGAGATATCATATGGTTTTTATTTTTCAATTTGTTAATGTGGTGAATTACATTGATTGATTTGCGGATATTGAAGAATCCTTGCATCCCTGGGATAAAGCCCGCTTGGTCATGGTGTATGATCTTTTTAATGTGTTGTTGGATTCTGATTGCTAGAATTTTGTTGAGGATTTTTGCATATATGTTCATCAGTGATATTGGCCTGTAGTTTTTCCTTTTTTGTGACATCTTTGTCAGGTTTTGGTATTAGGGTGATGGTGCCTCATAGAATGAGTTTGGAAGTTTACCTTCCTCTTGCAATTTTCTGGAAGAGTTGAGGAGGATAGGTGTTAGCTCTTCTCGAAATTTTTGGTAGAATTCAGCTGTTGAAGCCGTCTGGACCTGGGCTTTTGTTTGCTGGAAGATTTCTGATTACCATTTCAATTTCTGTGCTTGTGATGGGTCTGTTAAGATTTTCTATTTCTTCCTGGTTCAGTTTTGGAAAATTGTACTTTCTAAGAATTTGTCCATTTCTTCCACGTTGTCCATTTTATTGGCATACAACTGCTGATAGTATTCTCTTATGATCCTTTGTATTTCTGTGTGTGTCTGTTGTGATCTCTCCATTTTCATTTCTAATTTTATTGATTTGATTTTTCTCTCTTTTGCTTCTTGATGAGTCTGGCTAATGGTTTGTCAATTTTATTTATCCTTTCAAAGAACCAGCTTTTGGCTTTGTTGATTTTTGCTATGGTCTCTTTGTTTCTTTTGCATTTATTTCTGCCCTAATTTTTAAATTCTTTCCTTCTACTAACTCTGGGTTCTCACACTCTTCCTTTTCTAGTTGCTTTAGTTGCAGAGTTAGTTATTTATTTGACTTTTTCTTGTTTCTTGAGGTATGCCTGTATTGCTATGAACTTTCCTCTTAGCACTGCTTTTATAGTGTCCCACAGGTTTTGGGTTGTGTGTTTCATTTTCATTAGTTTCTATGCATATTTTAATTTCTTTTTTGATTTCTTCTGTGATTTGTTGGTTATTCAGAAGTGTGTTGTTCAACCTCCATATGTTGGAATTTTTAATAGTTTTTCTCCTGTAATTGAGATCCAATCTTAATGCATTATGGTCAGAAAAGATGCTTGGAATGATTTCGATTTTTTTGAATTTATCAAGTTTAGATTTATGGCCCAGGATGTGATCTATCCTGGAGAAGGTTCCATAAGCACTTGAAAAAGTGAAATTCATTGTTTTGGGGTGAAATGTCCTATAGATATCAATTAGGTCTAACTGATCTAATGTATCATTTAAAGTTTGCGTTTCTTTGTTAATTTTCTGTTTAGTTGATCTGTCCATAGGTGGTGAGTGGAGTATTAAAGTCTCCACTATTATTGTGTTATTGTTGATTTCCCCTTTCATACTTGTTAGCATTTGTCTTACATATTGCGGGGCTCCTATATTGGGGGCATATATATTTATAATTGTTATATCTTCTTCTTGGATTGTTCCTTTGATCATTATGTAGTGGCCTTCTTTGTCTCTTTTCACAGCCTTTGTTTTAAAGTCTATTTTATCGGATATGAGTATTGCCACTCCTGCTTTCTTTTGGTCTCTATTTGCGTGGTATATCTTTTTCCAGCCCTTCACTTTCAGTCTGTATGTGTCCCTTGTTTTGAGGTGGGTCTCTTGTAAGCAGCATATAGAGGGGTCTTGTTTTTGTATCCATTCGGCCAGTCTTTGTCTTTTGGTTGGGGCGTTCAACCCATTTACGTTTAAGGTAATTATTGATAAGTGTGATCCCGTTACCATTTACTTTATTGTTTGGGGTTCGAGTTTATACACCCTTTTCGTGTTTCCTGTCTAGAGAATATCCTTTAGAATTTGTTGGAGAGCTGGTTTGGTGGTGCTGAATTCTCTCAGCTTTTGCTTGTCTGTAAAGCTTTTTATTTCTCCTTCATATTTGAATGAGATCCTTGCTGGGTACAGTATTCTGGGCTGTTTTATTTTCATCACTTTAAGTATGTCAATCCCTCTGAAGACCTAAAAGATCATACCAATCCCAGTGGATGCAAATTCTTCAATATCCGCAAATCAATCAATGTAATTCACCACATTAACAAATTGAAAAATAAAAACCATATGATTATCTCAATAGATGCAGAGAAGGCCTTTGACAAAATTCAACATCCATTTATGATAAAAACTCTCCAGAAAGCAGGAATAGAAGGAACATACCTCAACATAATAAAAGCTATATATGACAAACCCACAGCAAACATTATCCTCAATGGTGAAAAATTGAAAGCATTTCCCCTAAAGTCAGGAACAAGACAAGGGTGTCCACTTTCACGCTACTATTCAACATAGTTCTGGAAGTTTTGGCCACAGCAATCAGAGCAGAAAAAGAAATAAAAGGAATCCAAATTGGAAAAGAAGAAGTAAAACTCTCACTGTTTGCAGATGACATGATCCTCTACATGGAAAACCCTAAAGACTCCACCAGAAAATTACTAGAGCTAATCAATGAATATAGTAAAGTTGCAGGATATAAAATCAACACACAGAAATCCCTTGCATTCCTATACACGAATAATGAGAAAGTAGAAAAAGAAATTAAGGAAACAATTCCATTCACCATTGCAACGAAAAGAATAAAATACTTAGGAATATATCTACCTAAAGAAACTAAAGACCTATATATAGAAAACTATAAAACACTGATGAAAGAAATCAAAGAGGACACTAATAGATGGAGAAATATACCATGTTCATGGATCGGAAGAATCAATATAGTGAAAATGAGTATACTACCCAAAGCAATTTACAAATTCAATGCAATCCCTATCAAGCTACCAGCCACATTTTTCACAGAACTAGAACAAATAATTTCAAGATTTGTATGGAAATACAAAAAACCTCGAATAGCCAAAGCAATCTTGAGAAAGAAGAATGGAACTGGAGGAATCAACTTGCCTGACTTCAGGCTCTACTACAAAGCCACAGTCATCAAGACAGTATGGTACTGGCACAAAGACAGACATATAGATCAATGGAACAAAATAGAAAGCCCAGAGATAAATCCACACACATATGGACACCTTATCTTTGACAAAGGAGGCAAGAATATACAATGGAGTAAAGACAATCTCTTTAACAAGTGGTGCTGGGAAAACTGGTCAACCACTTGTAAAAGAATGAAACTAGATCACTTTCTAACACCACACAAAAATAAACTCAAAATGGATTAAAGATCTAAATGTAAGACCAGAAACTATAAAACTCCTAGAGGAGAACATAGGCAAAACACTCTCAGACATAAATCACAGCAGGATCCTCTATGATCCACCTCCCAGAATTCTGGAAATAAAAGCAAAAATAAACAAATGGGATCTAATTAAAATTAAAAGCTTCTGCACAACAAAGGAAAATATAAGCAAGGTGAAAAGACAGCCTTCTGAATGGGAGAAAATAATAGCAAATGAAGCAACTGACAAACAACTAATCTCAAAAATATACAAGCAACTTCTGCAGCTCAATTCCAGAAAAATAAACGACCCAATCAAAAAATGGGCCAAAGAACTAAATAGACATTTCTCCAAAGAAGACATACGGATGGCTAACAAACACATGAAAAGATGCTCAACATCACTCATTATTAGAGAAATGCAAATCAAAACCACAATGAGGTACCACTTCACACCAGTCAGAATGGCTGCGATCCAAAAATCTGCAAGCATAAATGCTGGAGAGGGTGTGGAGAAAAGGGAACCCTCCTACACTGTTGGTGGGAATGCAAACTAGTACAGCCACTATGGAGAACAGTGTGGAGATTCCTTAAAAAATTGCAAATAGAACTACCTTATGACCCAGCAATCCCACTGCTGGGCATACACACGAGGAAACCAGAATTGAAAGAGACACATGTACCCCAATGTTCATCGCAGCACTGTTTATAATAGCCAGGACATGGAAACAACCTAGATGTCCATCAGCAGATGAATGGATAAGAAAGCTGTGGTACATATACACAATGGAGTATTACTCAGCCGTTAAAAAGAATTCATTTGAATCAGTTCTGATGAGATGGATGAAACTGGAGCCGATTATACAGAGTGAAGTAAGCCAGAAAGAAAAACACCAATACAGTATACTAACACATATATATGGAATTTAGGAAGATGGCAATGACGACCCTGTATGCAAGACAGGAAAAAAGACACAGATGTGTATAACGGACTTTTGGACTCAGAGAGGGGAGAGGGTGGGATGATTTGGGAGAATGGCATTCTAACATGTACTATCATGTAAGAATTGAATCGCCAGTATGTCTGATAAGCATGCTTGGGGCTGGTGCATGGGGATGACCCAGAGATGTTATGGGGAGGGAGGTGGGAGGGGGTTCATTTGGGAACGCATGTAAGAATTAAAGATTTTAAAATTTAAAAAAAAAAACAAGGGCGGGGCGTAAAAATTTAAGCCAGGCAGAATCTTTAATTCTTACATGCGTTCCCAAACATGAACCCCCTCCCACCTCCCTCCCCATAACATCTCTCTGGGTCATCCCCATGCACCAGCCCCAAGCATGCTGGTCAGACATAGACTGGCGATTCAATTCTTACATGATAGTATACATGTTAGAATGCCATTCTCCCAAATCATCCCACCCTCTCCCTCTCCCTCTGAGTCCAAAAGTCCGTTATACACATCTGTGTCTTTTTTCCTGTCTTGCATACAGGGTCGTCATTGCCATCTTCTAAATTCCATATATATGTGTTAGTATACTGTATTGGTGTTTTTCTTTCTGGCTTACTTCACTCTGTATAATTGGCTCCAGTTTCATCCATCTCATCAGAACTGATTCAAATGAATTCTTTTTAACGGCTGAGTAATACTCCATTGTGTATATGTACCACAGCTTTCTTATCCATTCATCTGCTGATGGACATCTAGGTTGTTTCCATGTCCTGGCTATTATAAACAGTGCTGCGATGAACATTGGGGTACATGTGTCTCTTTCAATTCTGGTTTCCTCGGTGTGTATGCCCAGCAGTGGGATTGCTGGGTCATAAGGTAGTTCTATTTGCAATTTTTTAAGGAATCTCCACACTGTTCTCCATAGTGGCTGTACTAGTTTGCATTCCCACCAACAGTGTAGGAGGGTTCCCTTTTCTCCACACCCTCTCCAGCATTTATTGCTTGCAGATTTTTGGATCGCAGCCATTCTGACTGGTGTGAAGTGGTACCTCATTGTGGTTTTGATTTGCATTTCTCTAATAATGAGTGATGTTGAGCATCTTTTCATGTGTTTGTTAGCCATCCGTATGTCTTCTTTGGAGAAATGTCTATTTAGTTCTTTGGCCCATTTTTTGATTGGGTCGTTTATTTTTCTGGAATTGAGCTGCAGAAGTTGCTTGTATATTTTTGAGATTAGTTGTTTGTCAGTTGCTTCATTTGCTATTATTTTCTCCCATTCAGAAGGCTGTCTTTTCACCTTGCTTATATTTTCCTTTGTTGTGCAGAAGCTTTTAATTTTAATTAGATCCCATTTGTTTTTTTGCTTTTATTTCCAGAATTCTGGGAGGTGGATCATAGAGGATCCTGCTGTGATTTATGTCTGAGAGTGTTTTGCCTATGTTCTCCTCTAGGAGTTTTATAGTTTCTGGTCTTACATTTAGATCTTTAATCCATTTTGAGTTTATTTTTTGTGTGGTGTTAGAAAGTGATCTAGTTTCATTCTTTTACAAGTGGTTGACCAGTTTTCCCAGCACACTTGTTAAAGAGATTGTCTTTACTCCATTGTATATTCTTGCCTCCTTTGTCAAAGATAAGGTGTCCATATGTGTGTGGATTTATCTCTGGGCTTTCTATTTTGTTCCATTGATCTATATGTCTGTCTTTGTGCCAGTACCATACTGTCTTGATGACTGTGGCTTTGTAGTAGAGCCTGAAGTCAGGCAAGTTGATTCCTCCAGTTCCATTCTTCTTTCTCAAGATTGCTTTGGCTATTCGAGGTTTTTTGTATTTCCATACAAATCTTGAAATTATTTGTTCTAGTTCTGTGAAAAATGGCTGGTAGCTTGAGGATTGCATTGAATTTGTAAATTGCTTTGGTAGTATACTCATTTTCACTATATTGATTCTTCCGATCCATGAACATGGTATATTTCTCCATCTATTAGTGTCCTCTTTGATTTCTTTCATCAGTGTTTTATAGTTTTCTATATATAGGTCTTTAGTTTCTTTAGGTAGATATATTCCTAAGTATTTTATTTTTCGTTGCAATGGTGAATGGAATTGTTTCCTTAATTTCTTTTTCTACTTTCTCATTATTCGTGTATAGGAATGCAAGGGATTTCTGTGTGTTGATTTTATATCCTGCAACTTTACTATATTCATTGATTAGCTCTAGTAATTTTCTGGTGGAGTCTTTAGGGTTTTCCATGTAGAGGATCATGTCATCTGCAAACAGTGAGAGTTTTACTTCTTCTTTTCCAATTTGGATTCCTTTTATTTCTTTTTCTGCTCTGATTGCTGTGGCCAAAACTTCCAGAACTATGTTGAATAGTAGCGGTGAAAGTGGACACCCTTGTCTTGTTCCTGACTTTAGGGGAAATGCTTTCAATTTTTCACCATTGAGGATAATGTTTGCTGTGGGTTTGTCATATATAGCTTTTATTATGTTGAGGTATGTTCCTTCTATTCCTGCTTTCTGGAGAGTTTTTATCATAAATGGATGTTGAATTTTGTCAAAGGCCTTCTCTGCATCTATTGAGATAATCATATGGGTTTTATTTTTCAATTTGTTAATGTGGTGAATTACATTGATTGATTTGCGGATATTGAAGAATTAAAAGCAGCAAGGGAAAAACAACAAATAACACACACAAGGGGATTCCCATTAGGATAACAGCTGATCTTTCAATAGAAACTCTTCAGGCCAGGAGGGAATGGCGAGACATACTTAAAGTGATGAAAGACAATAACCTACAGCCCAGAATACTGTACCCAGCAAGGATCTCATTCAAATACGAAGGAGAAATCAAAAGCTTTACAGACAAGCAAAAGCTGAGAGAATTCAGCACCACCAAACCAGCTCTCCAACAAATTCTAAAGGATATTCTCTAGGAAACAGGAAAGCAGACGTGTATAAACTCGAACCCAAAACAATAAAGTAAATGGTAACGGGATCACACATCAATAATTACCTTAAACGTAAATGGGTTGAACGCCCCAACCAAAAGACAAAGACTGGACGAATGGATACAAAAACAAGACCCCTCTATATGCTGCTTACAAGAGACCCACCTCAAAACAAGGGACACATACAGACTGAAAGTGAAGGGCTGGAAAAAGATATACCACGCAAATAGAGACCAAAAGAAAGCAGGAGTGGCAATACTCATATCCGATAAAATAGACTTTAAAACAAAGGCTGTGAAAAGAGACAAAGAAGGCCACTACATAATGATCAAAGGAACAATCCAAGAAGAAGATGTCTTTGTGTTTTAAAAATTCTTACTTTGTCTAGGAAATCTCCGTATCTGCTTTGCAGATTCCAGTGGAAAAAAGAAATGACACATTTGTCAATAATGACAAGAAAATATAATGAAAAGAAATGAAAATATCAGTGCTAAATCCATTCATAGCCTCAGACTAAAGCCACAGTCGACTTTAAGCCTGCTGGGTGTCACCTGCTTTTTAGCTTATCTCATCCATCCAGAGAAACACATTTCATAACCTTCTTCTCTGAGGGGTTTCAGAAATTGAAACTGCCAAAGCTTCTTTTTTAACCACTAAAAGCAAAAGAAGTTAGAAAAGAAATGAAGAGCTTTGCAAAAGCAAAAAAGAAGAATGAGAGACAAGTGCCAGGGCCTAATATGACTTCTTTTAACTTAGACTAATTTATCACCTCATTTGCAGTAATAAGCCAAAATAGTACCTTAAAATTGTACATATAAATAATATTTTATAACATATTATTTATGTTATTTTCACTTATGCTCATCTGAATTCATAATACTTTTCAAATTTTTCTTTAATTTTTTACTCACAATATAGGGCTTAATGAATATATATAGTTATCTTTCATATCTAATATGATTCTGAGTTCAGGTCTCAAAGAGTTGGAACAGTTCATGTTAGCACAGCAAGAGCAGGGAGGTAAACACATTGAAGTCAAATCTTCCCATCCTTACCATTTGCTATTCTAAACTAGAGTTTTAATCTGTCTTAGCCTGAAGAGTAGGTTAACAAATCTGTGTTACACTCTGAGGCTAGGCTATACAAGACACTGTGGCTTCTGCCCTGCCTTGAGTATTACTTGGTGGAAGCCAGCTGCCATACCTTGGGGATGCTATGCAGAGGCCCCCATTGCAAGGAACTGAGAACTCAGCCAACAATCACATAAGTGAGCCTTCATGCAAGCTGATTCTCCAGTCCCAATCAAGTCTTTAAATGAATGAAGTCTCACACAATATCCTGACTACAAACTCATTGGAGACCCTCATCCAGAACCATTAGCTGAGCCAGATTTCTGACTTCCAAAAAGCACACAGCATAATAAGCACTGTTTTTTTTCCCCAAGTTGCTAAAATTTATGGCAGTTTGTATTGCAGGAGTACAGAACTAAAATAGTATTTTTCTGTGCTAAATGATCTTTTTTCTTTTCAAACAAATGAGAATTTTTGCTGTTTTCCCATCATGAATACGCTTAATAAAATGAGTAGTATTTGAAAAACTTTATAGTTTCTAGATTATATCTTTGCCTCATTCACTCAGACTTATAGATATTCACTTTATTCTGCAGTGAAATACTACCCAGTATATATTTTACTTTCTTGGAGGGTTTAAAAGCACTTCTTATTGAAATATTATTTTCATGTAATAAAATAAATAGATCATAAGAATTCAATTTAATTTAATTTGTCAGTTACACATATCCTTGTATGTATATAATCATTATGCATTATATATCTTCAATAACTCAGTGTAATGTTTCTGAGATTCTGCAACATTTTTTATGTATTGGTATTAATGATTTTCTTCTTTTTATAACTGAGTAGTATTTCATTGCATAGACATACTACAGTTTGTTTATCCATTCTCTTATTGATGGATACCTGGGCTTTTCCCAGTTTTTAACTATTATGCATAAGACTGCTATGAAGTTACTTGTACAAATATTTTGTGAACATGTAGCTTTTACTTTTTTTGAGTAAAATATCCAGGGGTAGAATTTTTAGGTCAAAAGATAAATGCACACATAGCTTTTAAAAAGCTGCTAAGCAATTTTCCAAGTGATTGTATCATTTTGGAGCCCCCCAAAATAAAGTCTGTCACTGTTTCTATTGCTTCCCCATCTATTTGCCATGAAGTGATGGGACCAGATGCCATGATCTTAGTTTTCTAAATGTTGAGTCTTAAACCAACTTTTTCACTCTCCTCTTTCACTTTCCTCAAGAGGCTCTTTAGTTCTTCTTTGCTTTCTGCCATAAAGGTGGTGTCATCCGCATATCTGAGGTTACTGATATTTCTCCCAGATATCTTGATTCCAGATTGTGTTTCATCCAGCCCACTGTTTCTCATAATGTACTCTGCATATAAGTTAAAAAAGCAGGATGACAATATACAGCCTTCATGTACTCCTTTCCCCGTTTGGAACCAGGCTGTTGTTCCATGTCCAGTTCTAACTGTTGCTTCTTGACGTGCATACCGATCTCTCAGGGGGCAGGTCAGGTGGTCTGGTATTTCCATCTCTTTAAGAATTTTCCACAGTTTATTGTGATCCGCACAGTCAAAGGCTTTGGCATTGTTAATAAAGCAGAAGTTTTTCTGGAACCCTCTTGCTTTTTCGATGATCCAGCGGATGTTTGCAACTTGATCTCTGGTTCCTCTGCCTTTTCTAATCCAGTTTGAACATCTGGAAGTTCACAGTTCACATACTATTGGAGCCTTGCTTGGAGAATTTTGAGCATTACTTTGCTAGTGTGTGAGATGAGTGCAATTGTGCGGTAGTTTGAGCATTGTTTGGCATTGCCTGTCTTTGGGATTGGCAAATAGATGGGGAAGCAATGGAAACAGTGACAGACTTTATATTTTTAGGCTCCGAAATCACTGCAGATGGTGACTGCAACCATGAAATTAAAAGATGCTTGCTCCTTGGAAGAAAAGCTATGACAAATCTAAATGGCATATTAAAAAGCAGAGACATGACTTTGCCAAAAAAAGGTCCATCCTGCCAAAGCTATGGTTTTTCCAGTAGTCATGTATGGATGTGAGAGTTGGACTGTGAAGAAGGCTGAGTGCCGAAGAATTGATGCTTTTGAAACTGTGTGTTGGAGAAGACTCTTGAGAGCTCCTTGGACTGCAAGGAGATCCAACCAGTCTGTTCTAAAGGACATCAGTCTTGGGTATTTCATTGAAAGGACTGATGCTAAAGCTGAAACTCCAGTACTGTGGCCACCTCATGTAAAGAGTTGACTCATTGGAAAAGACTCTGATGCTGGGAGGGATTGGGGCAGGAGGAGAAGGGGACGACAGAGGATGAGATGGCTGGATGGCATCACCAACTTGATGGACGTGAGTTTGAGTGAACTCTGGGAGTTGGTGATGAACAGGGAGGCCTGGCATGCTGAGATCATGGGGTTGCAAAGTGTTGGACATGACTGAGCGACTGAACTGAACTGATGTGAAGAAGTGACTCATTTGAAAAGACCCTGATGCTGCGAAATATTGAAGGTGGAGGAGAAGGGGATGACAGAGGATGAGATGGTTTGATGGCATCACCAACTCAATGATCATGAGTTTGAGTATACTATGACGGACAGGGTTTCACACAACCAGACAATGGGTCGCAAAGAGTCGGACATGACTGAGTGACTGAACTGAACTGAACTGAACTTGTATCATTTTAAATTTCTAACAGTGATTTTTGTGTTCCATTGCTCTATATACTTGCTAACATTTTGTGATGTCAGGGTTTTCTTTTTAAATTTTAGCTCTTTTAGTGTGTATTAAATTATAATTTGTTTTTAATTACCATTTCTCTGATAACTAACAAAAGAACTTTTCATTTACTCATAGGGCATTCATATAACTTTTATTGTGATTTGTTCATTTAAAAAATCTTTTAATAGTTTCTTAAAAATTGTTCACATTTTTTTGTTGAGTCCTAGTTTATTATATATTAATGGATATGATCCATTTGTATACACCATATTTGGTGTATACAATGACTATGTTTTCTCAGTCTATGGGTCACTTATTATTTCTTCATTTAAATTTTTATGTTTAATACTTCTGCATCTTGTTTAAGATAGTTTGTGTGGAAAAGATATGTCATTTTTTTCTTCTAAGAGCTTTATGTGTTTTACACGTATTTCTATGACATATCATGAATTAATTTTTATAAAGGAGTAAGATAAAGGTCAAAAATTCATTTTGTTCCATAGGGATATTTAGCTGTTAACAGCATCGTTTATGGTTCACTGGACTTCTTCAATATTTGGGATAACGCCTTTAAAAAAATTTTGGAAAATTCTCACATGCTATGTTTACAAGTATTTCTCCTGTCCTTTATGGAACTTCAATTATACACATATTGCTAGATTATTTATTGTCCCAAATATCTTAGGTGGTCTGTTTTTTTTCTCCATTCTTTTGTGTTTCACTTTTAAAATGTTCTGTTTGTCCTGTCTTGATGTTTATTCATTCTTTATTCTACAGTGTCCAGTATGCTATAAAACCTATGTAGTGAATTCTTCTAATTCCATATTTCTTATTTCTACCACTTAAATTTTTTTTTTTAGAGTTTTCATGTTTATTGAAATTATCCATCTCTCACATTCATTTTATTCTCTTTCCTCTAGATTCTTTGGTATTTTTATGACAGTCATTTAAAAATCCTGGTTTGGCAATATATAGCTTCCTTTTTTGCTTCTATCGACTGTTTTCTCTTTTTTGACCACTGGCCACATTTCTTGCTTCTTTCTGTGTCCTATAATTTACAATTTTATGTTAGGCATTTTGTGTAGTAGAAAAGTAGAGGCTGTGGAAATAATATTTATCTCCATAGAAATCATTGTCCTTTCTTGAAGGCATTGAAGAACTGAGTCAAACTGATCTGTGATTAATCTGTGTCTAGGTTTTCTTGAAGCTTCAGTTCATGCAGCTATCACTGGTTTC
>NW_017214281.1:0-14845 GCF_001704415.2 Capra hircus
TCTCGAGTGGGGCATGCACGTTCATTTCTCCCGAGCTGTAGCAGCAGTGTCACGCTTCCCTTCGCATGGATCAAGGGATCTGTGGCTTTCCCACGAGGCTTTCCCACAGGGCTGTCCCACGTGCCACCGTGGTGTGAGTCGATCCTCGGCTTGAAAGTCGAGGCACTGCAGGGAAAACAGGTTTCCCTGGAATGGACTGAGACATCTGGGGGACTCTGGGAATGGTGCACGACCCTGGAGTTCCTCTCGCCTTTCCTTGGAGAGAGCCTCCTCTTGAGATGCGACGGGAACGCCGGGAATTCTTTCCCGACCTCGCAGGGAAAGGATCCCTCCTCTCGAGCTAGGAGGCGGAAACGGGCTCCTCTGATGTGGGCGGGACTCTCGTGCTTCCTCTCGAATGGAGACGGTAAGTCGGGGAACTTCTTGAGTTGCAGCAAGGGTGTGAAGGACCCTTTGGAAGTTCCAGGTTAGGTGTGATTAGCCTCGAGACGCCTCAGCGGAAATGGGCCTCATCTCGCCTGGAGGGGAGAACCTCCTGGATTTTCTCGAGTTGCGGCAGGTGCTCTCGACTTACGACAGGGACCTCAGGGACCCGCTCTGGTGGCCTCAGGAAAGGCCAGTCCCCTGCGAGTTGCTCGGGGGACTCTCGGATTCCTCTCCGTCGATGCCGGGCCTAAGACCTTCTGTGGAGTCGGTGCCGGAACCTGAGGATTCCTCTCCAGTGCTGACATGGATCGGGGACTTCTGGAGTCTCCCCAGGGAGTCAGACCTCATCTCGAGTGGGGCATGCAAGTGCGCTTTCCTCCTAGCTGTAGCAGCAGTGTTGCGCTTCCCTTCGCGTGGATCAAGGGATCTGTGGCTTTCCTCGAGGCTTTCTTTCGAGGCTTTCCCACAGGGCTGTCCCACGTGCCACCGTGGTGTGAGTGATCCTCGGCTTGAAAGTCGAGGCAGTGCAGGGAAAACAGGTTTCCCTGGAATGGACTGAGACATCTGGGGGACTCTGGGAATGGTGGCACGACCCCAGCAGTTCCTCTCGCCTTTCCTGTCGAGAGTGCCTCCTCTTGAGATGCGACGGAACGCCGGGAATTCTTTCCCGACCACGCAGGGAAAGGATCCCTCCTCTCGAGCTAGGAGGCAGAAACGGGTCTCCTCTGGATGTGGGCAGGAAGTCTCGTGCTTCCTCTGAGTGGAGACGGGTAAGTCGGGGAACTTCTTGAGTTGCAGCAAGGGTGTGAAGGACCCTTTGGAAGTTCCAGAGTTAGGTGTGATTAGCCTCGAGACGCCTCAGCGGAAATGGGCCTCATCTCGCCTGGAGGGGAGAACCTCCTGCATTTTCTCGAGTTGCGGCAGGTGCTCTCGACTTACGACAGGGACCTCAGGGACCCGCTCTGGTGTCCTCAGGAAAGGCCAGTCCCATGCGAGTTGCTCGGGGCCTCTCGGGATTCCTCTCCCGTGATGCCGGGGCCTAAGATCTTGTGTGGAGTCGGTGCCGGAACCTGAGGATTCCTCTCCAGTGCTGACATGGATATTGGGGTACTTCTGGAGTCTCCCCAGGGGAGTCAGTCCTCGTCTCGAGTGAGGGCATGCACGTGCGATTTCCTCCTGAGCTGTAGCAGCAGTGTCACGCTTCCCTTCGCGTGGATCAAGGGATGTGGCTTTCCCTCGAGGCTTTCCGACGAGGCTTTCCCACGAGGCTTTCCCACAGGGCTGTGCCACGTGCCACCATGGCGTGAGTTGATCCTCGGCTTGAAAGTCGAGGCAGTGCAGGGAAAACAGGTTTCCCTGGAATGGTCTGAGACATCAGGGGGACTCTGGGAATGGTGGCACAACCCTGGAGTTCCTCTCGCCTTCCTGTGAGAGAGCGCCTCCTCTTGAGATGCGACGGAACCGGGAATTCTTTCCCGACCACGCAGGGAAAGAATCCCTCCTCTCGAGATAGGAGGCAGAAACGGGCTCCTCTGGATGTGGCGGGACTCTCGTGCTTCCTCTCGAGTGGAGACGGGTATGTCTGGGAACTTCTTGACTTGCAGCAAGGGTGTGAAGAACCCTTTGTAAGTTCCAGATTAGATGTGATTAGCCTCGAGACGCCTCAGCGGAAATGGGCCTCATCTCGCCTGGAGGGGAGAACCTCCTTGATTTCTCGAGTTGCGCAGCAAGTGCTCTCGACTTACGACGGACCTCAGGGACACTCTCTGGTGGCCTCAGGAAAGGCAGTCCCCATGCGAGTTGCTCGGGGGCCTCTCGGGATTCCTCTCCCGTCGATGTCGGGGCCTAAGACCTTGTGTGAAGTCGGTGCCGGAACCTGAGGATTCTTCCAGTGCTGACATGGATCTTGGGTACTTCTGGAGTCTCCCCAGGGGAGTCAGTCCTCGTCTCGATTGGGGCAACACGAGCGCTTTCCTTCCGAGCTGTAGCAGCAGTGTCACGCTTCCCTTTGCGTGGATCAAGGATCTGTGGCTTTCCCAAGAGGCTTTCCCACAGGGCTTTTCCCACAGGGCTGTCCCACGTGCCACCGTGGTGTGAGTCGATCCTCGGCTTGAAACTCGACGCAGTGCAGGGAAAATAGGTTTCCCTAGAATGGACTGAAAACATCTGGGGACTCAGGGAATGGTGGCACGACCCTGGAGTTCCTCTCGCCTTTCCTGTAGACAGCGCCTCCTCTTGAGATGCGACGGGAACGCCGGGAATTATTTCCCGAACACGCAGGGAAAGGATCCCTCCTCTTGAGCTAGGAGGAGGAAACGGGGCTCCTCTGGATGTGGCCGGGACTCTCGTGCTTCCTCTCGAGTGGAGACGGGTATGTCGGGGAACTTCTTGAGTTGCAGCAAGGGTGTGAAGGACCCTTTAAAAGTTCCAGATGTTAGATGTGATTAGCCTCGAGACGCCTCAGCGGAAATGGGCCTCATCTCGCCTGGAGGGAGAACCTCCTGGATTTTCTCGAGTTGAGGCAGGTGCTCTCGACTTACGACGGGGACCTCAGGGTCCCGCTCTGATGGCCTCAGGAAAGGCCAGTACCCATGCGTGTTGCTCGGGGCCTCTCGGGTTCCACTCCGTCGATGCTGGGGCCTAAGACCTTGTTGGAGTCGTGCCAGGAACCTGAGGATTCTCTCCTGTGCTGACATGGTTCTTGGGTACTTCTGGAGTCTCCCAGGGGAGTCAGTCCTCGTCTCGAGTGGGCATGCACGTGCGATTTCCTCCGAGCTGTAGCAGCAGTGTCACCTTCCCTTCGCGTGCATCAAGGGATCTGTGGCTTCCTCGAGGCTATCCCAGGAGGCTTTCCCATGAGGCTTTCCCACAGGACTGTCCCACGTGACACCGTGGTGTGAGTCGATCCTCGCTTGAAACTCGAGGCAGTGCAGGGAAAATAGGTTTCCCTAGAATGGACTGAAACATCTGGGGGACTAGGAAATGGTGGCACGACCCTGGAGTTCCTCTCGCCTTTCTGTAGAGAGCCCCCTCTTGAGATGCACGGAACGCGGAATTCTTTCCACCAAAGAGGGAATGGATCCTCCTCTGAGCTAGGAGGAGGAAACGGAGCTCCTCTGGATGTGGCGGGACTCTCGTGCTTCCTCTCGAGTGGGACGGGTATGTCGGGGAACTTCTTGAGTTGCAGCAAGGGTGTGAAGGACCTTTGAATTTCCGGATGTTAGATGTGATTATCCTCAATGCCTCAGCGGAAATGGGCCTCATCTCGCCTGGAGGGGAGAACCTCCTGATTTTCTCGAGTTCAGGCAGGTGCTCTCGACTTACGACGGGACCGTCAGGGCCCGCTCTGATGGCTCAGGAAAGGCAGCCCCATGCAGTTGCTCGGGGCCACTCGGGATACCTCTCCGTCGATGCCGGGGCCTAAGACCTTGTGTGGAGTCGGTGCCGGAACCTGAGGATTCCTCCAGTGCTGACATGGATCTTGGGACTTTGGAGTCTCCCAGGGGAGTCAGTCCTCGTCTCGAGTGGGGGCACGCACGTGCGCTTTCCTTCCGAGCTGTAGCAGCAGTGTCATGCTTCGTTCGCGTGGATCAAGGATCAGGGGCTTTCCCTCGAGGCTTCCCCCGAGGCTTTCCACGAGGCTTTCCCACAGGGCTTTCCCACGAGCCACCGTGGTGTGAGTCAATCCTCGGCTTGAAAGTCGAGGCAGTGCAGGGAAAACAGGTTTCCCTGGAATTGACTGAGACATCTGGTGACTCTGGAATGGTGGCACGACCCTGGAGTTCCTCTCGCCTTTCTGTGGAGAGGGCCTCCTCTTGAGATGCGTCGGGAACGCCGGGAATTTTTCCCGACCACGCAGGGAAAGGATCCCTCCTCTCGAGTTAGGAGACGGAAACGGGGCTCCTCTGGATGTGGCCGGGACTCTCTTGCTTCCTCTCAGTCTAGACGGGTATGTCGGGGAACTTTTTGAGTTGCAGCAATGGTGTGAAGGACCATTTGGAAGTTCCAGATGTTAGAAGTGATTAGCATCGAGACGCCTCAGCGGAAATGGGCCTCATCTCGCCTGGAGGGGAGAACCTCGTGGATTTTCTCGAGTTGCGTCAGGTGCTCTCGACTTATGACGGGGACCTCAGGGACCCGCTCTGGTGGCCTCAGGAAAGGCCAGTCCCCATGCGAGTTGCTCGGGGCCTCTCAGGTTTCCTCTCCCGTCGATGCCGGGGCCTAAGATCTTGTGTGGAGTCGGTGCCAGAACCGAGGATCCTCTCCAGTGCTGACATGGATCTTGGGGTCCTTCTGGAGTCTCCCCAGGGGAGTCAGTCCTCGTCTCGAGTGGGGGCATGCACGTGCGCTTTCCTTCTGAGCTGTAGCAGCAGTGTCCCGCTGCCCTTCGCGTGGATCAAGGGTTCTGTGGCTTTCCCTCGAGGCTTTCCCACAGGGCTGTCCCACGTGCCACGGTGGTGTGAGTCGATCTTCGGATTGAAAGTCGAGGCAGTGCAGGGAAAACAGGTTTCCCTGGAATGGACTGAGACATCTTGGGGACTCTGGGAAAGGTGACACTACCCTGGAGTTCCTCTCGCCTTTTCTGTGGAGAGCGCCTCCTCTTGAGATGCGTCGGGAATGCCGGGAATTTTTTCCCAACCACGCAGGGAAGGATCCCTCCTCTCGAGCTAGGAGGCGGAAACGGGGGCTCCTCTGGATGTGGGCGAGACTCTCGTGCTTCATCTCGAGTGGAGACGGGAATGTCGGGGAACTTCTTGAGTTGCAGCAAGGGTGTGAAGGACCCTTTGGACGTTCAAGAGGTTAGGTGTGATTACTCTCGAGACGCCTCAGCGGAAATGGGTCCTCATCTCGCCTGGAGGGGAGAACCTCCTGGATTTTCTCGAGTTGCGCCAGGTGCTCTCAACTTACGACGGGGACCTCAGGGACCCGCTTTGGTGTCCTCAGGAAAGGCCAGTCACCATGCGAGTTGCTCGGAAGCCTCTCGTGATGTCTCTCCCTCTCCAGTGCTGTCTTGGATCTTGACTGGCCTTTCCTGAGGCCACCAGAGCGGGTCCCTGCGGTCCCATCGTAAGTCGGAGAGCACCTGCCGCAACTCGAGAAAATCAAGGATGTTCTCCCCTCCAGGCAAAATGAAGCCTATTTCCGCTGACACATCTCAAGGCTAAGCACACTTAAACTCTGGAACTTCCAAAGGGCCCTTCACACCCTTGCTGCAAATCAAGAAGTTCCCCGACATACCCGTCTCCACTCAAGAGGAAGCAAGATAGTTCCGCCACATCCAGAGGAGCCCCGTTTCCGCCTCATAGCTCGAGAGGAGGGATCCTTTCCCCTGGGAGGTCGGGAAAGAATTCCCGGCGTTCCCGTCCCATCTCAAGAGGAGGCGCTCTTCACAGAAAAGGCGAGAGGAACTCCAGGGACATGCCACCATTCTCCGAGTCCCCCAGATGTCTCAGTCCATTCAAGGGAAAACCTGTTTCCCCGCTCTGACTCGACTTTCAAGCCGAGGATCGGACTCACACCGCTGTGGCACGTGGGACAGCCCTGTGGCAAAGCCTCGTGGGAAAGCCTCGTGGGAAAGCCTCGAGGGAAAGCCGCAGATCCCTTGATCCACGCGAAGGGAAGCGCGACACTGCTGCTACAGCTGGGGAGGAAAGCGCACGTGCATGCCCTCAACCGAGACGAGGACTGACTCCCCTGGGGAGACTCCAGCAGTACACCAAGATCCATGTCAGCACTGGAGAGGAATCCTCAGGTTACAGCACCGACTCTACGTAAGGTCTGAGGCCCCGGCATCGACAGGAGAGGAATCCGGAGAGTGCCCCGAGCAACTCGCATGGGGACTGGAATTTCCTGAGGCCACCAGAGCGGGTCCCTGAGGTCCCCATCGTAAGTCGAGAGCACCTGCAGCAACTCTAGAATATCCAGGAGTTTCTCCCCTCCAGGCGAGATGAGGCCCATTTCCATTGAGGCATCTCGGGGCTAATCACACCTAACCTCTAGAACTGCCAAAGGGTCCTTCTCACCCTTGCTGCAACTCAAGAAGTTCCCCAACCTGCCCGTCTCCACTCGAGAGGAAGCACGAGAGTCTCTCCCACATGAGGAGGAGCCCCGTTTCCACCTCCATAGCTGGAAAGAAGGGATGCTTTCCCTGCGTGGTCAGGAAAGAATTTTCCGGCATTCCCGTCGCATCTCAAGAGTAGGCGCTCTCCACAGAAAAGGCGAGAGGAACTCCAGGGTCGTGCCACCATTCCCAGATTCCCTCAGATGTCTCAGTCCATTCCAGGGAAACTTGTTTTCCCTGCACTGCCTCGACTTTCAAGCCGAGGATCAACTCACACCACGGTGGCACGTGGGACAGCCCTGTGGGAAAGCCTCGTGGAAAAGCCTCGAGGGAAAGCCTTCAGGGAAAGCCACTAATACCATGATCCAATCGCCAAGAAGCGTGACACTGCTGCTACAGCACGGGAGGAAAGCGCACGTGCATGCCCCCACTCGAGACGAGGACTGACTCCCCTGGGGAGACTTCAGAAGTACCCCAAGATCCATGTCAGCACTGTTAGGAAACCTCAGGTTCCGGCACCGACTCCACACAAAGTCTTAGGCCCCGCATCGACGGGAGAGGAATCCCGAGAGGCCCCCGAGCAACTTGCATGGGACTGGTCCTTTCCTGAGTCCACCAGAGCGGGTCCCTGACGTCCCTGTCGTAAGTCGAGAGCACCTGCCGCAACTCGAGAAAATTCAGGAGGTTCTCCCTCCAGGCGAGATGAGGCCCATTTCCACTGAGGCATCTACGACGCTAATCACACCTAACCTCTGGAACTTGCCAAAGCGTCCTTCACACCCTTCCTGCAACTCAAGAAGTTCCCCGACATACCCGTCGACACTCCGAGAGAAGTACGAGAGTCCCGCCCACATCCAGAGGAGCCCCGTTTCCGCCTCCTAGCTCGAGAGGAGGGATCCTTTCCCTGCGTTGGTTGGGGAAAGAATTTCCGGCGTTCCCGTTGCATCTCAAGAGGTGGTGCTCTCCACAGGAAAGGCGAGAGGAAGTCCAGGATCGTGACACCATTCCCAGAGTCCCCCAGATGTCTCAGTCCATTCCAGGGAAACCTGTTTTCCCCTGCACTGCCTCGACCTTTCAAGCCCAGGGTCGACTTTCACCACGGTGGCACGTGGGAGCAGCCCTGTGGGAAAGCCTCGTGGGAAAGTCTCGTGGGAAAGCCCTCGTGGGAAAGCCACAGATCCTTGATCCACGCGAAGGGAAGTGTGACACTGCTGCTACAGCTCGGGAGGAAAGCACACTGCATGCCCCACTCGAGACGAGGACTGACTCCCCTGGGGAGACTCCAGAAGTACCCCAAGATCCATGTCAGCACTGGAGAGGAATCCTCTGGTTCTGGCACCGACTCCAAACAAGGTCTTAGGCCCAGCATCGACGGGAGAGGAAACCTGAGAGGCCACCGTGCAACTCGCATGGGGACTGGCATTTCCTCAGGCCAACAGAGCGGTTCCCTGAGGTCCCCGTCATAGGTCGAGAGCACCTGCCGCAACTTGAGAAAATCCAGGTGGTTGTCCCTTCCAGGAGAGATGGGCCCATTTCCGCTGGGGCGTCTCGAGGCTAATCACACCTAAGCTCTGGAATTTCCAAAGGGTCCTTCACACCCTTGCTGCAACTCAAGAAGTTCCACGACATACCCGTCTCCACTCGAGAGGAGGCACGAGAGTCCCGCCCACATCCAGAGGAGCCCCGTTTCCGACTCATAGCTCGAGAGGAGGGATCCTTTCCCAGCGTGATAGCGAAAGAATTCTCGGGAGTCACTCTCCACAGGAAAGGCGAGAGGAACTCCCTGTCATGCCACCATTCCCAGAGTCCCCCAGATGTCTCAGTCAATTCCAGGAAATCCTGTTTTCCCTGCACTGCCTCGACTTTCAAGCTGGGATCAACTCACACCATGGTGGTACGTGGGACAGCCCTGTGGGAAAGCCTCGTGAGAAAGCCTCGAGGGAAAGCCACAGATCCCTTGATTCACGCGAAGGGAAGCGTGACACTGCTGCTACAGCTCGGGAGGAGCGCACGTGCATGCCCCCACTCGAAGACGAGGACTGACTTCCCTCGGGAGACTCGCAGTAGTACCCCAAGATCCATGTCAGCACTGGAGAGGAATCCTCAGGTTCTGGCACCGACTCCGTACAAGGTCTTAAGACCCCGGCATCAACGGGAGAGGAATCCCAAGAGGCCATCGAACAACTCGGCATGGAGCCTGGCCTTTCGCTCAGGACACCGGAGAGGGTTCCTGAGGTCCCCGTCGTAATTCTAGAGCACCAGCCACACTCGAGAAAAATCCAGGAAGTTCTCCCCCCAGGCGAGATGAGGCCCATTCCGCTGAGGCATCTCGAGGCTAATAACACCTAACCTCTGGAACTTCCAAAGAGTCTTTCACAGTCATGCTGCAACTCAAGAAGTTCCCCGACATACCCGTCTCCACTCAAGAGAGCACGAGTGTCCCGGCCACATCCAGAGGAGCTCCGTTTCCGGCTCGTAGCTCGAGGTGAGCGATCCTTTCCCTGATTGGTCGGGAAAGAATTCCCAGCATTCCCATGCGCATCTCAAGAGGAGGCGCTCTCCAAAGGAAAGGGGAGAGGAACTGCAGGGTCGTGCCACCATTCCGAGACTCACCCAGATGTCTCAGTCCATTCCACAGGAACCTGTTTTCCCTGCACTGCCTTGGCCTTCATGCCGAGGATCGACTCACACCACCGTCAGCACGTGGGACAGACCTGTTGGAAAGCCTAGTGGAAAAGACTCGAGGAAAGCCACAGATCCCTTGGTCCAGGCATGGGGAAGCGTGACACTGCTGCTACAGCATGGAGGAAAGGGCACGCTCATGCCCCACTCGAGACGAGGCCTGACTCCCTTGTGGAGACTCGAGAAAGTACCACAAAATCCATGTCAGCACTGGAGAGGAATCCTCAGCTTCCGGCCCCGACTCCAACACAAGGTCTTAGGCCCCGGCATCGACGGAAGAGGAATCACGAGAGGCCCCTAGCAACACGCATGATGACTGGCGTTTCCTGCGGCCGCCAGAGCGGGTCCCCTGAAGTCCCCGTCGTAACTCGAGAGCACCTGCTGAAACTCGGGAATATCCAGGAGCCTCTCCATTCCAGGCGACATGAGGCCATTTCCGCTGAGGCATCTCGAGACTAACCACACCTAACCTTGGAACTTCAAAGGGTCCTTCACACCCTTGCTGCAACTCAAGAAGTTCCCCGACATATACCCGTTCCTCTTCACATTCAGCCATAATGGTGGTGTCATCTGCATATCTAAGTTTATTGATATTTCTACCGGCAATCTTGATTCCAGCTCATGTATCTTCCATCCCAGCATTTTTCATGATGTACTCTGCATAGAAGTTAAATAAACAGGGTGACAATATACAGCCTTTGCATACTCCTTTTCCTTTTTGGAACCAGTCTGTTGTTCCATGTCCTACTCTAACTGTTGCTTCCTGACCTTCATCCAGATTTCTCAAGAGGCAGGTTAGGTGGTCTGGTATTCCCATCTCTTTCAGAATTGTGGCTAAAACAACAGTATAAGGACCTTTCCGATGTCAGGCCAAGGAATTGTGTTTCCAGTCATTGAGCCACACCTGATCACTGAGCACAAATTCATGAATCTGTTCCTCAAGGGGGAATGATATTTTTTATACAAACTTAGTTACCTGATTTATTACCTTACCTAATTGTTCCATCTGCTGTGAAATCCCACCCCCTTACTTGTGGCAAATCTGCTAACACCTGCCTCACTGTGGGAGGGGTCTCCCATAGAAAATTTCATAAGGACAACAACTATGGGAACGTGCAGTTACCCGTAATATGAGTAAGTCTGCCGGAAGCAAGCCCATCCATGTACAGTCAGTCTCTATGATCCATTTTGAAAGTGTCTCTTCAAGAGTTTGGTTGTTTCTTTCCACCATTCCAGAACACTGGGGCCTATATGCTGTATGTAATTTCCACTGATATTTAGAGCTTCACATACCTGTTAATTAACGCGGCTGCAAAGACAGGGCCATTGTCGGATTCTATACTGGTTGGAAACCCAAGTCTGGGAATTATTTCTCAAATCAGCGAGCTACTTCGTTTTCTTTTTCAGATCAGGTAGGGAAGGCCTCTGCCCAACCGGAGAAGGTACCTACTATTCTAGTAAGTTATGATAACAGGTGACTGCCTTTGCTTCCCCGAAGGACACTCGCTTTCCCTGTATCCTGAGAACTCCACGTCTCAGCCAGTTGGAAAAGCGCTTCTTGGAGGTCATTATTCAGGGGCAATTTCCCCTGGAGCCCGGGCCATAGGGAGCGGCTCCACACTCCCAGGGAAAGGCAGAGCCACAGCCACACATCTGTCCCATCCCCTTTGCTCTGTAGGAGAGCTCTAGTGAGCCTAGGTCTGTCAGGAAAATTCTTGGCTCCTATGGGGACACATTCTATGTGTGAAACTGCATCCAGGACCTAGGGGCCACAGGGCGCCTGTTTCTCTCGGGGGCAGAGGGGTGGGGGGCCTGAAGCAGTGCGGCCCAGCAACAGCTTCCACATCCATCCAATTGCTCTTTTCTTACCTCTGATAGAACTAGCTTTGTTCCAGCCTTTGGCAATTTGGAGGCAAGCGGGCCCCACTTCCTCCCCAAGGAGGCATGGGACCTACTTTGAGTGGAAAGGCCCCTCACGGAGCTGAACCCAGGAAGGCACCCAGTCATGTCTGACACATTCCTGCATCCTGCTTCTTCATGAGCAATACCGCTATAAGCTAGGAATGTCTTTCCAAGGCTCAGAAAGGACAGGGAGATGCATGGTGCTGCCTCTGGAATTTCGGTCCTCTGAGCAGACCTGGAGGTCTCCCCTTGAAGAAGCTAACCAGTTTCTTCCAAATACAGGCTTGCAAACACACACTGGGTGGCTGCCTCTTCTTCCCTAGGACGATCACTTTCCCCGCATCCTGTGAACTCTGCATCACAGCCTGCTGGAAAAGCGCTTCTTGGAGGTCATTTTTCAGGGACAATTTTCCCTGGAGCCCGGGCCATAGGGAGGGCCCCATGCTCGCTGGGAAAGGCAGAGTCACATCCACAGTCTGTTCTACCCCTTTTGCCCTGTAGGAGAGCTCTAGTGAGCCTAGGTCTGTCAGGAAAATTCTTGGCTCCTATGGGGACACACCCTGTGTGTTAACCTGCATATCGGACCTAGGGCCACAGGGCCGCCTTCCTCTCGGGGGGGACCCTGAAGTGGTGCGGCCCAGCAACAGCCTGAACATCCATCCGATTGCTCTTTTCTTCCTTCTGATAGAGCTAGCTTTGCTTCTCGCTTTGGCATTTCGGAAGCCAGGGGGAGCCCCACCGCTGTTGTCCTGGGGTCTATTGGAGGTACCGGTCTATTGGACCCCAGCATGGCACCGACCCCCTCAGACACACTCCCGCAGCCTCCTTCCCCATGGGCAGGACTGTTCTGACCTAGGAATGTGTTCCCAAGGCTCAGAAAATGCAGGGAGACACACGGCCCTGACTCTGGAACTGAGGCCGTTGGAGCAGGCCTGGAGGTCTGACGTCTGAGACGCCAAACACTTGCTGCAAGATACAGGTGTGAAAACACACTCTCTGGGGCTGCCTTTCCTTCCTCCAAGGAAGAGAGCTTTTCCAGTCTCCTCCGTGCTGAGTCATACAAGGCTGCAAAGGTCTGGCTTAGAGGGCATTTCTCAGCGGCAATGGCCCCTGAGGCCCTGCACCCAGGGAGGGATCCTACCCTCCCAGGGGAAGTCAAAGCAACCTCCAAACAGCTGTTCTCTCATGTTTCCTCTGCAGGAGGGAGCTAGTGAGCCCAGGTCTGTCTGGAACGTTCTTGGATCCTGCGGGGAAATCATCCTGGGAGCCCACCTGGATACCAGTCGTAGGGCTAAAATTCGCATTTTCCTTCCTTGGAGCCCTAACGCAGTACAGCCTAGCAACTGCTTGAAAATCCATCCTGTTGCTGTTTTCTTCCCTCTGACAGAGCGAGCTTTGCTCCCCATTTTGGGATTTCAGAAGCAAGGTGGTGGCCTGCAACTCCTTGCCTGGGTCCATTGGAGGTGCAAGGTGCCCTCGACCAGGTGACCCCAGCATGACACCTGGCCCCCTCAGACACACTCCCGCAGCCTGCTTCCCCATGGGCAGGACTGCTCTCACCTAGGAATGTGTTTGCAAGGCCAGGAAACTGCAGGGAGACACAAGACCCTGATTCTGGCATTGAGTCTGTTGGAACAGGCCTGCAGGTCTTCTGTCTAACAAGCCAAACACTTGCTGCAAGATACAGGCCTGAAAACACACTCTTGGGCTGCCTTTCCTTCCTCCAAGGAAGAGAGTTTTCTCAGACTCCTGTGGGCTGAGAGCCACACAGGGCTGAAAAGCACTTGCTGGGAGATTCTTTTTCATTGGCCATGGCCCCTGAGGCCCTGTGCTCAGGGAGGGCTCCCTCCCTCCCAGGGAAAGTCAAAGGAAGCTCCAAACGGCTGTTCAATCATGTTTCTGAGAGAGTCATTGCCAAGGCAGGTTTCTAAGAAGTTCAAGGGTCCCCAAGGAGAGAGGGGTCTAGAATTCTCAAGGAGGAAGAAAGGACAAACTGTTTTCCCCTCTACATTCCTTAGGATTATATAACAATCATGCATCCTTCTTGAGGACGGTCTCTGGAAAAAACCTCTGGCTAATCCTGTTATCTTAAAATGTCAATTATGGGAGTAGGTCTAGTGAGTCTTTACAACCTCCAGACATTCTTTTGTTCGTTGTCATAACTTATTGGAGAGTATATAACTCCATTACCAACACTAGCAAGGGGTACGCTTTCTGCCCCTTGTGATGTCTCTGTCAGAAGCTTTCTCTATCTCCTTTATCCTTTAATAAAACTCTATTGCACAAAAGCTCTGAGCAATCAAGCCTCGTCTTGGGCCCTGGATTGAATTCTTCTCCTCCATAAGCCAAGAATCCCAGCATCTTTTCTGGTTCAGCAACAATATTTCATTTCCTCTGCAGGAGAGAGCTAGTGAGCTTAGGTCTGTCTGGAACATTCTTGGATCCTGTGGGGAAAATATCCTGTGCACACATCTGGATACTGGGCCTAGAGGCCAAAATTGCATTTCTTTCCCGGGAGCCCTAACGTGGTGTGACTTAGCAACTGCTTGAAAATCCATCCCATTGCTGTTTTCCTCCTTCTGACAGAGCTAGCTTTGTTCCCTGCTTTGGGATGTCTCAACCGAAGGGCCGGTCCATAGCTACTCGCCTGGGGCCCATTGGATGTGCAAGGTGCCCTCGACTAGGTGACCCTAGCATGGCACTCAGCCCGCTCAGACACACTCCCGAGGCTTCTTTCTCATGGAAGCACTGCTCCAACCTAGGAATGTGTCTGCAATGCTTGGAAAGTGCAGTGAGACACACAGCCCTGACTCTGCAATTGAGGCCCTCAGAGCAAGCCTGCAGCTCTGATGTCTGAGAAGCAAAACACTTGCTGCAAAGAGAGGCCTGAAAACACACTCTCTGTGGATGACTTTCCTTCCTCTAAGGAAGATAGTTTTCCCAGTCTCCTGCTTCCTGAATGTCACACAGCTGGAATGCGCTTGCTTGGAGGTCGTGATTCAGTGGCAATGACCCCTGAGGCCCTTTGCCCAGGGAGGCTCCCACACTCACAGGCAAATCAAAGCAACTTCCAAGTGAGTCAGCTCTTCACATCAATGGCCAAAGTATTGGAGTTTCAGTTCAGTATTAGTCCTTCCAATGTATATTCAGACCTGATTTCCTTTAGGATGGAGTGGTTGCGTCTCCTTGTATCTAAGCGACCTACAAGCATCTTCTCCAACACCACAGTTCAAAAGCATCAATTTTCAGCTGTCACTTTCTTTATAGTACATCTTTCATATCCATCCATGACATATGGAAAAACCATAGCCTTGACTGGATGGATCTTTGTTGGCAAAGCAACGTCTCGGCTTTTTAATATGCTGTCTAGTTTGGTCATCACTTTTCTTCCAAGTCATAAATATGTTTTAAGTTCATGGAGGCAGCCATCACCTGCAGTGATTTCCAAGCCCCCCAAAATAGTCTGCTGCTGTTTTCCAATGTTTTCCCATCTATTTTGCCATGAAGTGATGAGACTGGATGCAATGATTTTAGTTTTCTGAATGCTGAGCTTAAGCTAACTTTTTCACTCTCCTCTTTCACTTTCATCAGGAGACTCTTTAGTTCTTATACACTTTCTGCCATAAGGGTGGTGTCGTCTGCATATCTGAGATTCTTGATATTTCTCCCAGCAATCTTGGATTCCAGCGTGGTGCTTCCTCCAGCCCAGTGTTTTTCATGATGTACTCTGCATATAAGTTAAATAAGCAGCTGACAATATACAGCCTTGACATA
>NW_017214282.1:0-14844 GCF_001704415.2 Capra hircus
TGCGCTTTCCTCCCGGATCTGTAGCAGCAGTGTCACGCTTCCCTTCGCGTGGATCAAGGGATTTGTGGCTTTCCCTCGAGGCTTTCCCACGAGGCTTTCCACAGGGCTGTCCCACGTTCCACCATGGTGTGAGTCGAACCTCGGCTTAAAGTCGAGGCAGTGCAGGGAAAAACAGGTTTTCCCTGGATTGGATTGAGACATCTGGGGTCTCTGGGAATGTTGGCACGACCCTGGAGTTCCTCTAGCCTTTCCTGTGGAAAGCGCCTCCTCTTGAGATGCGACGAGAACGCCGGGAATTCTTTCCCCACCACGAAGGGAAAGAATACCACCTCTCGAGCTAGGAAGCGGAAACGGGGCTCCTCTGGATGTGGGCCGGACTCTCGTGCTTCCTCTCGACTGGAGATGGGCATGTCGGGGAACTTGTTGAGTTGCAGCAAGGGTGTGAAGGACCCTTTGGAAGTTCCAGAGGTTAGGTGTGATTAGCCTCTAGACCCCTCAGCGGAAATGGGCCTCATCTCGCCTGGAGGGTATAACCTCCTGGATTTTTTCGAGTTGCGGCAGGTGCTCTCGACTTACGACGGGGACCTCAGGGACCCGCTCTGGTGGCCTCAGAAAAGGACAGTCCCCATGCGAGTTGCTCGGGGGCCTCTCAGGATTCCTCTCCCTTAGATGCCGGGGCCTAAGACCTTGTGTGGAGTCGGTGGCGGAACCTGAGGATTCCTCTCCAGTGCTGACATGGATCTTGGGGTACTTCTGGAGTCTCCCCAGGGGAGTCAGTCCTCGTCACGAGTTGGTGCATGCACGTGCGCTTTCCTCCCGAGGAGTAGCAGCAGTGTCACGCTTCCCTTCGCGTGAATCAAGGGATCTGTGGCTTTCCCTCTTGGCTTTCCCACGAGGCTTTCCCACAGGGCTGTCCCACGTGCCACCGTGGTGTGAGTCGATCCTAGGCTTGAAAGTCGAGGCAGTGCAGGGAATAAAGTTTTCCCTGGAATGGACTGAGACATCTGGGGGACTCTGGGAATGGTGGCACGACCCTGGAGTTCCTCTCTATTTTCCTGTGGAGAGCGCCTCCACTTAAGATGCGTTGGGAACGCCGGGAATTCATTCCCGACCACGCAGGGAAAGGATAAATCCTCTCGAGCTATGAGGCGGAAACAGGGCTCCTCTGGATGTGGGCGGGACACTCGTGCTTCCTCTCGAGTGGAGACGGGTATGTCGGGGAACTTCTTGAGTTCCAGCAAGGGTGTGAAGGACCCTTTGGAAGTTCCAGAGGTTAGGTGTGATTAACCTCGAGACGCCTCAGCGGAAATGAGCCTCATCTCGCCTGGAGGGGAGAACCTCCTGGATTTTCTCGAGTTGCGGCAGGTGCTCTTGACTTACGACGGGGACCTCAGGGACCCGCTCTGGTGGCCTCAGGAAGGCCAGTCCCCATGCGTGTTGCTCTCGGGCCTCTCGGGATTCCTCTCCCGTCGATGCCGGGGCTAAGATCATGTGTGGAGTAGGTGCCGGAACCTGAGCATTCCTCTCCAATGCTGACATGGATCTTGGAGTACTTCTGGAGTCTCCCCAGGGGAGTCAGTCATCGTCTCGAGTGGGGGAATGCACGTGCGCTTTCCTCCCGAGCTGAAGCAGCAGTGTCATGCTTCCCTTTGCGTGGATCAAGGGATCAGGGGCTTTCCCTCGAGGCTTTCCAACGAGGCTTTCCCACGAGGCTTTCCCACAGGGCTGTCCCACGTGCCACCGTGGTGTGAGTCGATCCTCGTCTTGAAAGGCGAGGCAGTGCAGGGAAAACAGGTTTCCCTGGAATGGACTGAATCATCTGGGGGACTCTGGGAATGGTGGCAGGACCCAGGAGTTCCTCTCGCCTTTCCTGTGGAGAGCGCCTCCTCTTGAGATGCGACGGGAACGCCGGGAATTCTTTCCCGACCACGCAGGGAAAGGATCCCTCCTCTCAAGCTAGGAGGCAGAAACGGGGCTACTCTGGATGGGGGCGGGACTATCGTGCTTCCTCTCGAGTGGAGACCGGTATGTAGGGGAACGTCTTGAGTTGCAGCAAGGGTGTGAACGACCCTGTGGAAGTTCCACAGTTTAGGTGTGATTAGCCTCGAGACGCCTCAGCGGAAATGGGCCTCATCTCGCCTGGAGGGGAGAACCTTCTGGATTTTCTCAAGTTGCGCCAGGTGCTCTCGACCTACGACGGGGACCTCAGGGACCCGGTGTGGTGGCCTCACGAAAGGCCAGTCCCCATGCGAGTTGCTCTGGGGCCTCTCGGGATTCTTCTCCCGTCGTTGACGGGGCCTAAGATCTTGTGTGAAGTAGGTGCCGGAACCAGAGGAGTCCTCTCTAGTGCTGACATGGATCTTGGGGTACTTCTGGAGTCTCCCCAGGGGAGTCAGTCGTCGTCTCGAGTGGGGGCATGCACGTGCGCTTTCCTCCCTTGCTGTAGCAACAGTGTCACGCTTCCCTTCGCGTGGATCAATGGATCTGTGGCTTTCCCTCGAGGCTTTCCCAAGAGGCTTTCCCACGAGGCTTTCCCACAGGGCTGTCCAACGTGCCACCGTGGTGTGAGTCGATCCTCGGCTTGAAATTCGAGGCAGTGCAGGGAAAACAGGTTTCCCTGGAATGGACTGAAACTTCTGGGGGACTCTGGGAATGGTGGCACGACCCTGGAGTTCCTCTCCCCTTTCCTTTGGAGAGCGCATCCTCTTGAGATGCGACGGGAACGCTGGGAATTCTTTCCCGAACACGCAGGGAAAGGATCCCTCGTCTCGAGCTAGGAGGCGGAAACGGGGCTCCTCTGGATGTCCAGGGAACTCTCGTGCTTCCTCTCGAGTGGAGACGGGTATGTTGGGGAACTTCTTGAGTTGCAGCAAGGGTGTCAAGGACCCTTTGGAAGTTCCAGAGGTTAGATATGATTAGCCTCGAGACGCCTCAGCGGAAATGGGCCTCATCTCGCCTGGAGGGGAGAACCTCCTGGATTTTCTCGAGCTGCGGCAGGTGCTCTCGATTTACGACGGGGACCTCATTGACCCTCTCTGGTGTCCTCAGGAAAGGCCAGTCCCATGCGAGTTGCTCCGGGGCCTCTCGGGATTCCTCTCCCGTCGATGCCGGGGCCTAATACCTTGTGTGGATTCGGTGCCGGAACCCGAGGATTCCTCTCCAGGGCTGACATGGATCTTGGGGTACTTCCGAGTCTCCCCAGGGGGTCAGTCCTCGTCTCAAGTGGTGGCATGCACGTGCGCTTTCCTCCCGAGCTGTGGCAGCAGTGTCAGCCTTCCCTTCGCATGTATCAAGTTATCTGTGGCTTTCGCTCGAGGCTTTCCCACGAGGCTTTCCCACGAGGCTTTCCCACGAGGCTTTCCCACAGGGCTGTCCCACGTGTCACCGTGGTGTGAGTCGATCCTCGGATTGAAAGTCAAGGTAGTGCAGGGAAAACAGGTTTCCCTGGAATGGACTGAGACATCCAGGGGACTCTGGGAATGGGGCTTGAGACCTGGAGTTCCTCTCGCCTTTCCTGTGGAGAGCGCCTACTCTTGAGATGAGACGGGAACGCTAGGAATACTTTCCCGACCACGCAGGGAAAGAATCCCTCCTCTCGAGCTAGCAGGCGGAATCGGGGCCACTCTGGATATGGGCGGGACCCTTGGGATCCTCTTGAGTGGAGACGGGTATATCGGGGAACTTCTTGAGTTGCAGCAAGGGTGTGAAGGACCCTTTGGAAGTTCCAGAGTTTAAGTGTGATTACCCCTTGTTGCCTCAGCGGAAATGGGCCTCATCTCGCCTGGTTTGGAGAACCTCCTGGATTTTCTCGAGTTGAGGCAGGTGCTCTCGACTTACGATGGGGACCTCAGGGACCCGCTCTGGTGGCCTCAGGAAAGGCCAGTCCCCATGCGAATTGCTCTGGGGTCTCTCGGGATTCCTCTCCCGTAGATTCCGGGGTCTAAGACCTTGTGTGGAGTCGGTGCCGGAACCTGAGCATTCCTCTCCAGTGCTGACATGGATCTTGGGGTACTTCTGGAGTCTCGCCAGGGGAGTCAGTCCTCATCTCGAGTGGGGCTATGCACGTGCGCTTTCCTCTCGAGCTGTAGCAGCAGTGTCACGCTTCCCTTCGCATGGATCAAGGGATCTGTGTCTTTCCCTCGAGGCTTTCCCACGAGGCTTTCTCACGAGGCTTGCCCACAGGGATGTCCCACGTGCCACCGTTGTGTGAGTCGATCCTCGGCTTGAAAGTCGAGGCAGTGCAGCGAAAACAGGTTTCCCAGGAATGGACTGAGACATCTGGGGGACTTAGGGAATATGGCACGACACTGGAGTTCCTCTCGCCTTTCCTGTGGAGAGCGCCTCCTCTTGAGATGTGACGGGAATGCCGGGAATTCTTTCCCGACCACGCAGGTAAACGATCCCTCCTCTCGAGCTAGCAGGCGGAAACGGGGCTCCTCTGGATGTGGGTGGCACTCTCGTGCTTCTTCTCGAGTGGAGACGGGTATGTCAGGGAACTTCTTGAGTTGCAGCAAGGGTGTGAAGGACCCTTTGGAAGTTCCAGATGTTAGATGTGATTAGCCTGGAGATGCCTCAGCGGAAATGGTCCTCATCTCGCCTGGAGGGGAGAACCTCCTGGATTTTCTCGAGTTGCGGCCGGTGCTCTCCACTTACGACTGGGACCTCAAGGACCCGCTCTGGTGGCCTCAGGAAAGGCCAGTCCCCATGCGAGTTGCTCGGGGGCCTCTCGGGTTTCCTCTCCCGTCGATGCCAGCGCCTAAGATCTTGTGTGGAGATGCTGCCAGAACCTGAGTATTCCTCTCCAGTGCAGAAATGGATCTTGGTGTATTTCTGGAGTCTCCCCAGGGGAGTCACTCTTCGTCTCAGGTGCGGGCATGCACGTGCGCTTTCCTCCCGAGCTGAAGCAGCATTGTCACGCTTCCCTTCGCTTGGATCAATGGATCTGTGGTTTTCACTCGAGTCTTTCCCACAAAGCTTTCCTACGAGGATTTCCCGCAAGGCTGTCTCACGTGCCACCGAGTTGTGAGTCGATCCTCGGCTTGAAAGTCGAGGCAGTGCAGGGAAAACAGGTTTCCCTGGAATGGACTGAGACATCTGGGGGACTCTCAGAATGGTGGCACGACCCTGGAGTTCCTCTCGCCTTTCCTGTGGAGAGCCCCTCCTCTTGAGATGCGACGGGAACGCCGGGAATTCTTTCTCGACCACGCAGGGAAAGGATCCCTCCTCTCGAGCTAGGAGGCGGAAATGGGGCTCCTCTTTATGTGGGCGGGACTCTCGTGCTTCCTCTCGAGTGGAGACGGGTATGTCGGGGAACTCTTTGATTTGCAGCAAGGGTGTGAAGGACCCTTTGGAAGTTCCAGACGTTAGGTGTGATTAGACTCGAGACGCCTCAGCGGAAATGGGCCTCATCTCGCCTGGAGGGGAGAACCTCCTGGATTTTCTCGAGGTGCGGCAGGTGCTCTCGACTTACGATGGGGACCACAGGGACCCCCTCTGGTGGCCACAGGAAAGGCCAGTCCCCATGCGAGTTGCTCGGGGGCCTCTCGGGATTCCTCTCCCGTCGATGCTGGGGCTTAAGACCATGTGTGGAGTCGGTGCCGGAACCTGAGGATTCCTCTCCTGTGCTGACATGGATTTTGGGTTACTTCTGGAGTCTCCCCAGGGGAGTCAGTCCTCGTCTCGAGTGGGGGCATGCACGTGTGCTTTCCTCCCGAGCTGTAGCAGCAGTGTCGCGCTTCCCTTCGCGTGGATCAAGGGATCTGTGGCTTTCCCTCTAGGATTTCCCACGAGGCTTTCCCACGAGGCTTTCCCACAGGGCTATCCCACCTGCCACCGTGGTGTGAGTCGATCCTCGGCTTGAAAGGCGAGGCATTTCAGGGAAAACAGGTTTCCCTGGAATGGACTGAGACATCTGGGGGACTCTGGGAATGGTGGCACGACCCTGGAGTTCCTCTCGCCTTTCCTGTGGAGAGCGCCTCCTCTTGAGATGCGACGGGAACGCCGGGAATTCTTTCCCGATCACGCAGGGAAAGGATCCCTCCTCTCGAGCTCAGAGGCGGAAACCCGGCTCCTCTGGATGTGGGCAGGACTCTCGTGCTTCCTCTCGAGTGGAGACGGGTATGTCAGGGAACTTCTTGAGTTGCAGCAAGGGTGTGAAGGACCCTTTGGAAATTCCAGATGTTAGGTGTGATTATCCTCGAGACGCCTCAGCGGAAATGGGCCTCATCTCGCCTGGAGGGGAGAACCTCCTGGATTTTCTCGAGTTGGGGCAGGTGCTCCAACTTAAGACGGGACCTCAGGGACCGCTCTGGTGGCCTCAGGAAAGGCCAGTCCCCAAGCGTGTTGCTCTGGAGCCTCTCGGGATTCCTCTCCCGTCGATGCCGGGGCCTAAGACCTTGTGTGGATTCAGTGCCGGAACCTGAGGATTCCTCTCCAGTGCTGACATGGATCTTGGGGTACTTCTGGAGTCTCCCCAGGGGAGTCAGTCCTCGTCTCGAGTGGGGGCATGCACGTGCGCTTTCCTCCCGAGCTGTAGCAGCAGTGTCGCGCTTCCCTTCGCGTGGATCAAGGGATCTGTGGCTTTCCCTCGAGGCTTTCACACCAGGCTTTCCCACAGGGCTGTCCAACGTTCCACCGTGGTGTGAGTCGATCCTCGGCTTGAAAGTCGAGGCAGTGCAGGGAAAACAGGTTTCCCTGGAATGGACTGAGATATCAGGGGGACTCTGAGAATGGTGGCAGGACCCTGAAGTTCCTCTTGCCATTCCTGTGGAGAGCGCCTCCTCTTGAGATGCGACGGAAACTCCAGGAATTCTTTCCCGACCACGCAGGGAAAGGACCCCTCCTCTCGAGCTAGGAGGCGGAAACGGGGCTCCTCTGGATGTGGGCGAGACTCTCGTGCTTCCTCTCGAGTGGAGACGGGTATGTCGGGGAACTTCTTCAGTTGCAGCAAGGGTGTGAAGGACCCTTTGGAAGTTCCAGAGGTTAGGTGTGATTAGCCTCGAGACACCTCAGCGGAAATGGGCCTCATCTCGCCTGGAGGGCAGAACCTCCTGAATTTTCTCGAGTTGCGGCAGGTGCTCTCGACTTACGACGGGGACCTCAGGGACCCGCTCTTGTAGCCTCAGGAAAGGCCAGTCCCCATGCGAGTTGCTCCGGGGCCTCTCGGGATCCTCCCCGTCGATGCCGGGGCCTAAGACCTTGTGTGGAGTCCGTGCCGGAACCTGAGGATTCCTCTCCTGTGCTGACATGGATCTTGGAGTACTTCTGGTGTCTCCCCAGGGGAGTCAGACCTCGTCTCGAGTGGGGGCATGCACGTGCGCTTTCCTCCCGAGCTGCAGCAGCAGTGTCGCGCTTCCCTTCACGTGGATCAATGGATCTGTGGCTTTCCCTCGAGGCTTTCCCACGAGGCTTTCCCACGAGGCTCTCCCACAGGGCTAACCCACGTGCCACCGAGGTGTGAGTCGATCCTCGGCTTGAAAGTCGAGGCAGTGCAGGGAAAACAGGTTTCCCTGGAATGGACTGAGACATCTGGGGGACTCTGGGAATGGGGGCACGACCCTGGAGTTCCTCTCGCCTTTCCTGTGGATATCGCCTCCTCTTGAGATGCGACGGGAACCCCGGGAATTCTTTCCCGACCACGCAGGGAAAGGATCGCTCCTCTCGACCTAGGAGGCGGAAACGGGACTCCTCTGTATGTGGGGGGAACTCTCGTGCTTCCTCTCGAGTGGAGACGGGTATGTCGGGGAACTTCTTGAGTTGCAGCAAGGGTGTGAAGGACCCCTTGGAAGTTCCAGAGGTTAAATGTGATTAGCCTCGATATGCCTCAGCGGAAATGGGCCTCATCTCGCCTGGAGGGGAGAACTTCCTGGTATTTCTCGAGTTGCGGCAGGTGCTCTCGACTTACGACGGGGACCTCAGGGACCCGCTCTGGTGGCCTCAGGAAAGGCCAGTCCCCATGCGAGTTGCTCGGGGACCTCTCGGGATTCCTCTCCCGTCGATGCCGGGGCCTAAATCTTGTGTGGAGTCGGTGTCGGAACCTGAGGATTCCTCTCCAGTGCTGATATGGATCTTGGGGTACTTCTGGAGTCTCCCCAGGGGAGTCAGTCCTCATCTCGAGTGGGGGCATGCACGTGCGCTTTCCTTCCGAGCTGTAGCAGCAGTGTCATGCTTCCCTTCCCGTGTATCAAGGGATCTGTGGCTCTCCCTCGAGACTTTCGACGAGGCTTTCCCACGAGGCTTTCACACAGGGCTGTCACGTGCCACTGTTGTGTGAGTCGATCCTCGGCTTGAAAGTCGAGGCAGTGCAGGGAAAACAGGTTTCCCTGCAATGGACTGAGACATCTGGGGGACTCTGGGAATGGTGGCACGACCCTGAAGTTCCTCTCGCCTTTCCTGTGGAGAGCGCCTCCTCTTGAGATGCGACGGGAACGCCGGGAATTCTTTCCCGATCACGTAGGGAAAAGATCCCTCCTCTCGAGCTCAGAGGCGGAAACGGGGCTCCTCTGGATGTGGGCGGGACTCTCTTCCTTCCTCTCGAGTGGAGACGGGTATGTTGGGGAACTTCTTGAATTGCACCAAGGGTGTGAAGGACCCGTTGGAAGTTCCAGAATATAGGTGTGATTAGCCTCGAGACACCTCAGCGGAAATGGGCCTCATCTCGCCTGGAGGGGAGAACTTCTTGGATTTTCTCGAATTGGGGTACGTGCTGTCGACTTACGACGGGGACCTCAGGGACCCGCTCTGGTGGCCTCAGGAAAGGCCAGTTCCCAAGCGATTTGCTCGGGGGCCTTTCGGGATTCCTCTCCCGTCGATGCTGGGGCCTAAGACCTTGTGTGGAGTCGGTGCCGGAACCTGAGGATTCCTCTCCAGTGTGGACATGGATCTTGGGGTACTTCTGGAGTCTCCCCAGAGGAGTCAGTCCGCATCTCGAGTTGGGGCATGCACGTGCGCTTTCCTCCCGAGCTGTAGCAGCAGCGTTACGCTTCCCTTCGTGTGGATCAAGGAATCTGTGGCTTTCCCTCGAGGCTTTCCCTTGAGGCTTCCTCACGAGGCTTTCCCACAGGGCTGTCCCTCGTGCCCCCGTGGTGTGAGTCGATCCTCGGCTTGAAAGTCGAGGCAGTGCAGGGAAAACAGTTTTCCCTGGAATGGACTGAGACATCTGGGGGACTCTGGGAATGGTGGCACGACCCTGGAGTTCCTCTCGCCTTTCCTGTGGAGAGCACCTCCTCTTGAGATGCGATGGGAACGCCGGGAATTCTTTCCCGACCACGCAGGGAAAGGATCACTCCTCTCGATCTAGGAGGCAGAAAAGGGGCTCCTCTGGATGTGGGCGGAACACTCGTGCTTCCTCTCGAGTGGAGACGGGTATGTCGGGGAACTTCTTGAGTTGCAGCAAGGGTTTGAAGGACCCTTTGGAAGTTCCAGTGGTTAGGTGTGATTAGCCTCGAGACGCCTCAGCGGAAATATGCCTCATCTCGCCTGGAGGGGAGAACCTCCTGGATTTTCTCCAGTTTGCGGCAGGGGACCGAATTACGATGGGGACCACAGGGACCGGCTCTGGTGGCATCAGGAAAGGACCAGTCCCCATGCGAGTTGCTAGGGGCCTCTCAGGATTCCTCTCCCGTTGAAGCCGGGGCCTAAGATCTTGTGTGGAGTAGGTGTCGGAAACTGAGCATTCCTCTCCAGTGCTGACATGGATCTTGGGGTACTTCTGGAGTCTCCCAAGGGGAGTCAGTCCTCGTCTCAAGTGGGGGCATGCACGTGCGATTTCCTCCCAAGCTGTAGCAGCAGTGTCGCGCTTCCCGTGGCGTGGATCAAGGGATCTGTGTCTTTCCCTCGAGGCTTTCCCTTGAGGCTTTCCCACGAGGCTTTCCCACAGGGCTGTCCCACGTGCCACCATGATGTGAGTCGATCCTCGGCTTGAAAGTCGAGGCAGTGCAGGGAAAACAGGTTTCCCTGGAATGGACTGAGACATCTGGGGAACTCTGGGAATGGTGGCACGACCCTGGAGTTCTTCTCGCTTTTCCTGTGGATATCGCCTCCTCTTGAGATGCGACGCGAACCCCGGCAATTATTTCCCGACCACGCAGGGAAAGGATCCCTCCTCTCGAGCTAGGAGGCGGAAACGGGGCTCCTCTGGATGTCGGCGGGACTCTCGTGCTTCCTCTCGAGTGGAGACGTGTATGTCGGGGAACTTCTTGAGTTGCAGCAAGAGTGTGAAAAACCCTTTGGAAGTTCCAGAAGTTAGATGTGATTAGCCTCAAGACGCCTCTGCGGAAATGGGCCTCATCTCGCCTGGAGGGGAGAACCTCCTGGATTTTCTCGAGTTGCGGCAGGTGCTCTCGACTTATGAAGGGGACCTCAGGGACCCGCTCTGGTGGCCTCAGGAAAGGCCAGTCCCCATGCGAGTTGCTCGGGGGCCTCTCGGGATTCCTCTCCCGTCGATGCCGGGGCCTAAGACCTTGTGTGGAGTCGGTGGCGGAACCTCAGGATTCCTCTCCAGTGCTGACATGGATCTTGGGGTTCTTCTGGAGTCTCCCCAGGTGAGTCAGTCCTCGTCTCGAGGGGAGCATGCACGTGCGCTTTCCTTCCGAGCTGTAGCAGCAGTGTCCCGCTTCCCATTTGCGTGGATCAAGGGATCTGTGGCTTTCCCTCGAGGCTTTCCCACGAGGCTTTCCCACAGGGCTATCACACGTGCCACCGTGGTGTGAGTGGATCCTCGGCTTGAAAGTGGAGGCAGTTCAGGGAAAACAGGTTTCCCTGGAATGGACTGACACATCTGGGGGACTCTGGGAATGGTGGCACGACCCTGGAGTTCCTCTCGCCTTTCCTGTGGAGAGCGCCTCCTCTTGAGATGCGACGGAAACGCCGGGAATTCTTTCCCGACCACGCAGGGAAAGGATCCCTCCTCTCCAGCTAAGAGTCCGAAACGGGGCTCCTCTGGATGTGGGCGTGACTCTCGTGCTTCCTCTCGAGTGGAGACGGGTATGTCGGGGAACTTCTTGAGTTGCAGCAAGGGTGTGAAGGACCCTTTGGAATTCCAGAAATTAGATGTGATTAGTCTCGAGACGCCTCAGCGGAAATGGGCCTCATCTCGCCTGGAGGGGAGAATCTCCTGGATTTTCTCGAGTTGCGGCAGGTGCTCTCGACTTACGACGGGGACATCAGGGACCCGCTCTGGTGGCCTCAGTAAAGGCCAGTTCACATGCCAGTTGCTCGGGGGCCTCTCAGGATTCCTCTCCCTTCGATGCCGGGGCCTAAGACATTGTGTGGAGTCAGTGCCGGAACCTGAGGATTTCTCTCCAGTGCGGACATCGATCTTGGGGTACTTCCGGAATCTCCCCAGGGGAGTCAGTCCTCGTCTCGAGTGGGGGAATGCACGTGGGCTTTCCTCCCGAGCTGTAGCAGCAGTGTCGTGCTTACCTTCGTGTGGATCAAGGGATCTGTGGCTTTACCTCGAGGCTTTCCCACGAGGCTTTCCCACGAGGCTTTCCCACGAGGATTTCACGAGGCTTTCCACGAGGCTTTCACACGAGGCTTTCCGACAGGGCTGTCCCACGTGCCACCGTGGTGTGAGTCGATCCTCGGCTTGAAAGTGGATGCAGTGAAGGGAAATCAGGTTTCCCTGGAATGGACGGAGACATCTGGGGGACTCTGGGAGTGGTGGGACGACCCTGGAGTTCTTCTCGGCATTCCTGTGGAGAGCGCCTCCTTTGAGATGCGATGGGAACGCCGGGAATTCTTTCCCAACCACGCAGGGAAAAGGATCACTCCTCTCGAGCTAGGAGGCGGAAACGGGGCTCCTCTGGATGTAGGCGGGACTCTCGTGCTTCCTCTTGAGTGGAGACGGGTATGTCGGGGATCTTCTTAAGTTGCAAGAAGGGTGTGAAGGACTCTTTGGAAGTTCCAGATGTTAGATGTGATTAGCCTCGATTCGCCTCAGCTGAAATGGGCCTTATCTCGCCTGGAGGGGAGAACCTCCTGGATTTTCTCGTGTTGCGGCAGGTGCTCTCGACTTACGACGGGGACCACAGGGACCCGCTCTGGTGGCCTCAGGAAAGGCCAGTCCCCATGCGAGTTGCTCGGGGGCTTCTCGGGATACCTCTCCCGTCGATTCCGTGGCCTAAGACCTTGTGTGGAGTCGGTGCTGGAATTGAGGATTCCTCTCCAGTGCTGACATGGATCTTGGGTACTTCTGGAGTCTCCGCAGGGGAGTCAGTCCTCGGCTCGAGTGGGGGCATGAACCTGGGCTTTCCTTCCGAGCTGTAGCAGCAGTGTCGCGCTTCCCTTCACGTGGATCAAGGGATCTGTGTCTTTCCCTCTAGGCTTTTCCACCAGGCTTTCCCACGATGCTTTACCACAGGGCTGTCCCACGAGCCAACGTGGTGTGAGTCGATCCTCGGCTTGAAAGTTCGAGGCAGTGCAGGGAAAACAGGTTTCCCTGGAATGGACGGAGACATCTGGTTGACTCTCGGAATGGTGGCACGACCCTGGAGTTCCTCTCGCCTTTCCTGTGCAGATCGTCTCTTCTGGAGATGCGACGGGAACACGGGGAATTCTTTCCCGACCACGCAGGGAAAGGATCCCTCCTCTCGAGATAGGAGGCGGAAACGGGCCTCCTCTGGATGTGGGCGGGACTCTCGTGCTTCCTCTCGAGTGGAGACGGGTATGTCGGGGAACTTCTTGAGTTGCAGCAAGGGTGTGAAGGACCCTTTGGTAGTTCTAGAGGTTAGGTCTCATTAGCCTGGAGACGCCTCAGCGGAAATGGGCCTCATCTCGCCTGGAGGGGAGAACCTCCTGGATTTTCTCGAGTTGCGGCAGGTGCTCTCGACTTACGACGGGGACCTCAGGGACCCGCTCTGGTGGCCTCAGGAAAGGCCATTCCCCATGGAGTTGCTCGTGGGCCTCTCGGGATTCCTCTCCCGTCTATGCCGGGGCCTAAGACCTTGCGTGGAGTCAGTGCCGGAATCTGAGGATTCCTCTGCAGTGCTGACATGGATCTTCGGGTACTTCTGGAGTCTCCCCAGTGGAGTTTGTCCTCGTCTCGAGTGGGGGCATGCACGTGTGCTTTCTTCCCGAGCTGTAGCAGCAGGGTCACGCTTCCCTTCGCGTGGATCAAGGGATCTGTGGCTCTCCCTACAGGCTTTCCCTCGAGGCTTTCCCACGAGGCTTTCCCACGAGGATTTCCCACAGGGCTGTCCCACATGCCACCGTGGTGTGATCGATCCTCGGCTTGAAAGTCGAGGCAGTGCAGGGAAAAAAGTTTTCCCTGGAATGGATTGAGACATCTGGGGGACTCTGGGAATGGTGGCACGACCCTGGTGTTCCTCTCGCCTTTCCTGTGGAGATCGCCTGCTCTTGAGAAGCAAGGGAAATGCCGGGAATTCTTTCCTGAACACGCAGAGAAAGGATCCCTCCTCTCGAGGTAGGAGGCGGAAACGGGACTCCTCTGAATGTGGGCGGGACTCTCGTGCTTCCTCTCGAGTGCAGACGGGTATGTCGGGGAACTTCTTGAGTTGCAGCAAGGGTGTGAAGGACCCTTTGGAAGTTCCAGAGTTTAGGTGTGATTAGCCTGGAGACGCCTCAGTGGAAATGGGCCTCAATCTCGCCTGGAGGGGAGAACCTCCTGGATTTTCTCGAGTTGCAGCAGGTGCGCTCGACTTAAGATGGGGACCTCAGGGACCCGGATCTGGTGGCATCAGGAAAGGCCAGTCCCCTTGCGAGTTGCTCGGGGGCCTCTCAGGATACCTCTCCCGTCGATGCCGGGACCTAAGACTTGTGTGGAGACGGTGCCGAAACTGAGGATTCCTCTCCAGTGCTGACATGGATCTTGGGGTACTTCTGGAGTCTCCCCAGCTGAGTCAGTCCTCCTCTCGAGTGGGGGCATGCACGTGTGCTTTCCTCCCAGCTTTAGCAGCAGTGTCACGCTTCCCTTCGCGTGGATCAAGGGATCTGTGGCTTTCCCTCAAGGCTTTCCCACGAGGCTTTCCCACAGGGCTGTCCCACGTACCACCGTGGTGTGAGTCGATCCTCGGATTGAAAGTAGAGACAGTGCAGGGAAAACAGGTTTCCCTGGAATGGACTGAGACATCTGGGTGACTCTGGGAATGGTGGCACGACTTCTGGAGTTTCTCTCGCCTTTCCTGTGGAGAGCGCCTCCTCTTGAGAAGCGACCGGGAACGCGGGGAATTCTCTCCCCACCACGCAGGGAAAGGATCCTCCTCTCGAGCTAGGAGGCGGAAACGGGGCTCCTCTGGATGTGGGCGGAACTCTCGTGCTTCCTCTCGAGTGGAGAAGGGTATGTCGGAAACTTCTTGAATTGCAGCAAGGGTTTGAAGGACCCTTTGTAAGTTCCAGAGGTTAGGTGTGATTATCCTCGAGAAGCCTCAGAGGAAATGGGGCATCATCTCGCCTGGAGGGGAGAACCTCCTGGATTTTCTCGAGTTGCGGCAGGTGCTCTCGACTCACGACGGGGACCTCAGGGACCCGCTCTGGTGGCCTCAGTAAAGGCCAGCCCCTTTGCGAGTTGCCTCGGGGCCTCTCAGGATACCTCTCCCGCCGATGCCGGGACCTAAGACCTTGTGTGGAGACGGTGCCCGAAACTGAGGATTCCTCTCCCAGTGCTGACATGGATCTTGGGGTACTTCTGGAGTCTCCCAGGGTAGTCAGTCCTCCTCTCGTGTGGGGGCATGCACGTGTGCTTTCCTCCCAGCTTTAGCAGCAGTGTCACGCTTCCCTTCGCGTGGATCAAGGGATCTGTGGCTTTCCCTCGAGGCTTTCCCACGAGGATTTCCACGGGCTTCCCACGCGGCTGTCCACTGCCACCGTGGTTGTGAGTCGATCCTC